>NC_133658.1:23337717-23581408 GCF_037893015.1 Macrotis lagotis
TCGTTTCTTGCCTCTGATCTCCGTGGGTGATTACCCAGAAGTCTGCTTTTTCTGATTCTCTGTAACTCTTCCCTGGGGAGGGGGTGTCCCTCCACTTTGACTGCTGCGTTCCAGCAGATCCCCACCAGCTGATTTTCCCCGGCCCCCCTTGCTCCTAGGAGCAGAATCCCTTACTCTATACTATATTGGCCTTGAGCCCTGGGCCCCCAGATCATAGATTCTCCTTTGAATGTGTTGTCTCCAGTATCATCCCCAGCCCCCATGGTCCCCTCCAGGCTTCCCCATTCAGTAACTCAGCTGAACTGACAGATAAGTAACCTCCTCCTTGGGGCAATGGCCATTGGCACTCTTCTTTGCTTCCATCTACAGGGTCCTAGTATTTCCTTACCTCAGGGTGCTGAACCAAAAATCTAGGTTTGGTCTTTATATCCAAAGACCAAGTATTCCAGTTCAACAAATGCTTCTCATTCCTCTCCAAGGTACTACACATTATACAAAATACAAAAATGAAAAGTGGCACAGACTCTGGCCTTAAGGAGTCTATGGTCTTAAAAAAAAATCAAAATTACAAAAAAAAGAATGCATGGAACTCCCTCCTTTAAGGAAAAGGAAAGCCTTATGTCTGGTCAAATCAGTTGTTGTACTGCTTGGTCTTCCTTAATTATACTTCTTTGCTGTAATTGGAGAGCATCCAGAACTGGCTGACCTATCCCCCCAAAAAAACAAAATCATAAAACTTTCTTTTTTAAAAAAGTATGAACCTCCCTCAAAATCAGTATTCCCAAGGTCACACAGTTAATATGACTCTCCCCAGAGGGTCTGATCTCAGTAGTGGCTATGGCAGAGACTGTTCAAAACCACAACTAAACCCAAATCCTGTCCAGCAATTGAGATTCAGCTTGGTGGGTCTTTTGTGACTGTTTCTTCCCTCAAATTGTATTTTCTCTCACCAGTCCTTCAGTTCATCTGACCCTCCCCATAATCTGGCAGAGTCATTTCATCACCAAAGACCTGGACAATTTTGAAGGGAAATTGCAACATTGGCCAGAGGCTGGGTATAGTCAGTCCTTCTAAAGAGGACTTTGCAGAACTCAAATGTCCTGACAGGTTCTGCAAAGCTCATGTGAAGAAGCTGGTGGCAACTTGCTGAGCCTGGAAACCTGAAGCTGCTGGGTAAGTCTATTAGTTGGCATGACCAGCTCTTACCTAGAGACTGGAGACTGGATCCCAGTGAACATGGTGGCTTGGTGAGCTTGGGTAGGGGAGAGCCACAGGGCTCCATCTGTGTATTCCAAAGGGGATGGACAAATCCAAAAGGTGGAATTCACCTATTTTGCTTTACTGATTACCTTCAATTTATCTTATATGCATCTTGTTTGTACAAAGTAGTCTCCTCAATTTGACTATAAGTTCCTTGAGAACAAGGACTGGTTTTTTTGCATTTCCTTCTGTCTGGTACCATCTGGAATACAGTAGGCATTTAATAAATGCTTGGTGACTGTATTTTTTTTTAAAAAAAACTTCATAATTCAATAAGATGGGAATGGTGAACTCTTTGCCAATGGAAGTATTCAAGCCAAGGTTGGACAGCCATCCGTCTGGGATATTATGGAGGAGATTATTACTGCTTTGGATGAGAGACCAGACTAAATAACATTTCATGTTCCTTCCAACTCTAAGGTTCTATAAAAAGCAAGATAGCAATTGCCCTGCCACAAGGCCAAGCCTTCTGCCTGGTTCACTTTCAGAGACAAGTAGGCAGGTCTTTGATCCTTCCCCTGCACAAGTCTCTCTTGCTGACTTGGCAGAGAACCCCGTCATGGGTTGTTTTCCTAGGCCAGGGCACACAGCAAGGCCCTTCCCTCCCCCTTTCCCCTTTAGAAAAACAAGCAGGAATCTCCTGCTGGGCATCTGCGGGCATTTGTGCTTCCCCAGACATGCCGTAATCTGTGATGGCTGCACCTCCACTCCCTCCTGCCTCCACATCCAGGACTCCCTCCACCCTCCTGGGCTGGACCTATGATAGAGAGCAGGGCCTGGGAACGCTTGGTTGGCAAGCAGATCTGACCTCAGTAGTGGCTATGGCAGAGACCGTTCAAACCCAAATCCTGCCCATTAATTGAGATTCACCTTGGTAGGTCTTTTGTGACTGTTTCTTCTCTCAAATTGTATTGCTTCCACCAGTCCTACAGACATTCCTAAGGATGTGGTTCCAGGAGCATGTGGGGGCTAAGCCAAGCCAATGGAAGCTGGAGCCAGAAAGCGGATCATTCCCCAAGCAGAAGAATAGGGAGGGCCTTCTTGGAAGAAAACACATTCAATCCAATCCAATCCAGCATATTTATTAAAGCAAGTTGGTTGGTTGGTTGTCCTTTGTTCTCAAGGAGGACCAAAGTGACATCACTACATTTGAGTCAAGTTGCAGCGTGTCCAACTGTGGTTGATCGGACCAATATGAGCTCAGAATGCCCTACCGCAGATCGGGCACAAACAGTCCGTGTGAACATTTGAGAGGACTCTCTAAATTTGCAGTTTGAGTTTCTTTTGAACTATTTTAATTCTACTTTGCTCATAGAGCACAGTACCCTCTGTTCCAGTGTCTCGTATTGATTCCAAAGTTCTTAATATGTACCTTGAGAGAGTGTCCTTGTGTTGCTTTATCTGACCGTCATGTGAGTGCTTGCCCTGTTTAAGTTCTCCATAAAATGGTCTTCTTGGCAAGCATACATTTAGCATTTGAACAACATGGTCAGCCCATTGGAGTTTCCTTCTCTGCAGTAGAGTTTGAATACTTGGCCATTTAGCTCAAGAAAAGAGCTCAGTGTCTGTTCTCTTCTCCTGCCAAGGGATCTTCAGAATCTTGCTAGACAATTTAAGTGGAAGTGATTCAGTTTCCTGACATGATGATGGTAGACTGTCCAGGTTTCACTGGCATACAACAATGAGGTCAGCATCATGGTTCTGTAGATCTTCAGCTTGGCCCTTCATTTTGGTAGTCACTCTAACACCTCTTCTCTCCCACACTTTCCCTTAGAGTGTTCCAAATATTCTGGCATTGTGTGCAACCTCATTATCAATGTGTACCTGCCTAGAAAGGACACTGCCAAGATGTGAACTTATCCACAGTATTCAAAAAAAATCTCCATTTTCTGTTATCAGTGGTCCACATATGGATGGTGTGGTGCTGGCTAGTGAAGCACCTGGGGGCAGCTCTGCCAGGAGGCAGAGTGAATGGAGTACTGGTCTCAGAGTCAGGAGGATGCGAGTTCAAATCCAACCTTAGGCATTTGCCATTTATTAGCTGTGTGACCTTGGACAAGTCATTTAACATGATGGCCCTTGTATCCAGGGCCATTTCCAGTCATTCTGATTCATGTCTGAGCATTGGACCAGATGGCTGTAGAGGAGAGGGTGAGACTGATGACTTAGCATAGTAATCCCTCACTCAAATCCTAATCATGTGATTGTCCATAGCCTTACCTCCCTGATATTAGGGTCTTCTTCAATAACAAAGGACAAACATCAGTGAAGCACCCATGTTTTCTTTGTTTTCATTGATTAGCACAAGCAACAGATAATCCAGGCAAACTTTGTTGTGTCTCAGCTTCTACAGCTGCAATGAGGACACAATCATCTACAAACAAAAAAATTACATCCCAATTCTCCCTTTACTGTAGACTTGGCTTGTAGCCTTTTCAACTTAAACAGTAGCTTACCTTGATACCTTGATACTGTATCATCAGTGAAGACTTCTGACAATATTGTTGTATACAACATGTTAAAAACATGAGAGCAAGCCACACAGCCTTACTTCACACCATTGGTAACTGGGAAAGAGCAACGTGTATCATCAGAACCCGGCAAGTATGGCATCATGAAATTAATGTACTTTACCATTTAACTTCTTGACCTAATTTCCCACAGATCCTCACAACTGACAGCCCTGATCAGATCTACAAACATTGTGCTCTGTTCCCAGCATTTGTCCTGAGACTGTTGGGCAGGAAAAACCATATCAACTGTTCCTCAACCCTTTCTGAAGCCACATTGGCTCTCAGATAGGTGACCATCTTCAAGGTGAAGGATCAGCTTATTAAAGAGGACTCTGGTAAAAAATCTTGTTAGCAATGACTAAGAGATAGACTCTTCTCCCCTGCCCCCCAACTTGTGATTGTCACAGGATAATCTATTTCTTTTACCTTTATAGAGATGGACAATGGAGGCATCCTTGAATTTTCTTGTCATATAATACAGAAGATTTCAGGGGCAGCTAGGTGATGCAAAGGATAGAGCACTGACCCTGGAGTCAGGAGGATCTAAGTTTAAATTCAGCCTCAGACATATATTTGTCTAGCTGTATGACATTAGATAAGTCACTTAACTCCCATTACCTTGCAGAAAACAAACAAAAAACCCCAGAAGATTTCAGTTAACTTTTGTATGAGCAGAGGACCCTATGCCTCTGGGCAAGTACAATCAGGGGGTAATTTTTAGGAGAATGGTGAATTTGGAGTCAGAGCAACAGGATCCAAATCCTAGTTCTGCCACTGCCCACCTATATGACCTTGGGCAAGGCATTCCCTTCTGTGGACCTTCATGTTGTCATCAGTGTAAATAGTATAAATGCCATTGATGTAAACTGAGGGCCTTGGACTGATGATGAGTCCTTGAATCTCTAAATCAACTGAACTGTATTCAAAAGTAAATGCTGACCCTGATCCTTCCAATGGTGAACCACTGATTTTTCCAAAGCATTTGGTGGCTTGATCACAACCCTCCATCTCCTCCCAATTCCTGTCTTGTCCCTCTTCTAGGCTTTTTTTAACCTTCCCTTGTAATAAAGTGGAACCCACACATTGACCATGTATGAAAGCATTTGTCTTCCGTGCCTCTAAGGATCCAGAAGCCCTTACATCAGTCAGCCTTATAATCACCAAACCAAAAATATACCCTGGCCCAAGAAAGACCAATGCATATGAACTGTTTTTGCCTTCCTAATTAAATGGTCCTGTAGAGCAAGTTAAATTGCATCAGCAACTTTCCCTTTTGCTTATCAGGGAAAATTGCTACTTATCTAAGGCAAATAGGTGACAAGGTCTTTACAAGGCTATTTCCCAGTATTATATAAGCATTTAAGTATCCCTTGGCTCAAGCTCACTCCAAGACTCTGGATCGAACATGGACCAAGTCCAAGACTGGGGGTGGACCTTCATGAGGATTATTTCTTATCGTTGGCTAATTACTGCCATCTGGAATTGCTCCAGAAACATCCCTTATATGTAGTAGCTCATGCTTAGGTCTCCCCCAGAGAGGATATTAGGAGACTCCAGTTTATGTACAAAAACCCAAGGTACCAAATATTCATTGGGTTGAGGACAGTCAGTATTGGATCCCACAAAACTGGAAAAAAAGATGTAAAAGATACTGAGGACATTATCAGCAACTCAAGAAGCATTGTTTATTAAGTGTCTACTTTGAGCCAGAGACTGCAAAATGATGGGGATAAAAGAAAGGCAAAAAAAAAAAAAAGAGTTTCCACCCTCAGAAGGCTCACCTATTATCTAATGTGGAAACAATAAGTTATTGTACAACAGTGTACAAACAAGTTATAGGTGGGATAAATTGTAAATGGGTCACAAAGGGAAGACACTTTGTTTAAAGGGGGATCTGAAAAGGTTTCTTTAGCTGAGACTCAAAAGATGGCAGGAGGTCAGGGAGATGAGGAGGGATGAGGGGTATGGCCAGTGCAAATGTGCACTCAGGAGATAAGAGTAGCTTGTGAGGGAAAATAACAGAGGCTGGTGTCACCAGATGGAAGAGTATGAGAAGGAATAAGAATGGAAAGTAGGAAGGGGCTAGGTTAGGATGAGCTTTGTACCACACATCTTTGAGGTGAGAAGATGAGTCCTTGAAGCTCTACATCAACTGAATTTTTTTCAAAAGTAAACCCTGGGGGCGTCTAGGTGGCACAATGGACAGACCACCAGCCTTGGAGTCAGGAGACCTAAGTTTAAATTGGGCCTTAGACACTTCTTACTTAGCTGTGTGACTTTAGGCAAGTCACTTAACCCCATTGCCTTGCAGAAACAAAACAAAACAAAAAGTAAACCCTGATCCCAACCCTTCAAATGGTGAACCGCTTGTAATTTTAAAGTATTTGGTAGTTTGATCACAACCCTTCATCTCCTCCCAATTCCTGTTTCATCCCTTCTACAGGTTTTTAAAAACCCTCCCTTGTAACAGATGGAGCCTACACATTGGTCATGTGTGAAAACATTTGTCTTCTGTGTCTCTAAGGAATCAGAGGTTTAATCAGACTGACAAACATCAAACAAAAAATATTTACTGAGCAATATGTGTGACCTGTGTTTTAATCTTACCCAACTCTGTGACATAGGTGTTCTTTCTCGACAAATTTAGTTGGGATGGTTTGCCCTTTCCTTCTCCAGATGAGGAACAAAGGCAAACACAAAAGGTTCACAACTTTTGAGTTAGTGAAACTTCAATGTGGTTCTTTGCAACTCCTCTGCCCTTCTTCCCTTTAATCATACTTCCTTTCCCTAACTGCTCCTAGGTCTGACTTTCTGGCCAAGAAAATCAAGTGAATTCCTCTTGGACATTACATGTCCAAGGGGGCAGCAAGGTGGTACAGTGGATAGAGCACCGACTCTGGAGTCAGAAGGACTTGAGTTCAAATTTGACATCAGACACTTAAAATGGCTTACTTAGTTGTGTAACCTTGAGCAAATCACTCAACCCCATTGCCTTGCAAAAACAAAACAAAACAAAAAAAGATATTACAAGTCTTTTCTGCTCCAGACCAAACATTCCCGGTTTCTTCAAGTGGGAGAAATAACCCTTAGTCCACCTGGTTGCCGTCTTCCTGATGCTCTCCATCGTATCAATAGCCTTTCTGGAAGGTGGCACCTTGAACACTCTGACTGTGGTTTGACTCCAACAGAAAACTGGGGCTCTGAGCTCCTTATTCATCAACGCTGTATCTCTAGGTGGTGCTGTGGATAGAGCACTGGCCTTGGAGTCAGGAGGATGGGAATTCTCATCCAGCCTCAGACATGTAGTAGCTCTGGGACCTTGGACAAGTCACTTAACCCCGACTGCTGATCCGGCCACCCGCTGGCTCCCCAGGAGAAAGTGAGGCTGGTGACTCGGCACAGCCCCCCTCCCCTCCCCTCCACTCAAATCAGTCCACCTGCTTGTCATCCTGATGACGTGGTCTGAGAATGAAGGACAAACTATTATTATTATTATTATTAATAATAACAATAATAATAATCTCTGGCCATCAGTCCGTTAACCTGCATTTATTAAACGCTTCCTGTATGCTGGATAGGATTCCATATACTGGGATAGAAAGGCAAAAGATTGTCCGGGGTCCAGGAGGGGCAGTGCGGCCGGGAGCCAACCTGTGGAGCACAAGCTGAGATGGAGCTAATGGCAGAAGGCGGGCATTGTGGCCCGTATCGATCCCATACGGGTCCCCTATCGGTCCCATACGGGTCCCCTACCGATCCCATAGGGGTCCCCTATCGGTCCCATACGGGTCCCCTATCGATCCCACATCGGTCCCCTATCGATCCCATAGCGATGCCAGGTGCCTTCGCTTCACAGGTGAGGATTCTGAGCTCCCCGGAGGGTCGGGGGTCCCGGGTGCAGCCGGTACTCGCGAGCCTCGCCACGCCCCTCTCGCGCCCCTGCGTGGGCCCCTGGGGCGGAGCGGGGGGCGCCCCGGCCTTTGCCCGGCCCGGGCCGCGGAGGAGGACAGGCCGCGGCCGGCGCGGACGTCACCGACAACCGGGGAAATCCCATCCGGCCCGGCCCCGAGGCGGAGCGTTCTTAACTCCGATTGGCCGATCCCCGTCAGAATGGCGGCCCTTTGGACCAATAGCCCCACGAGGAGGGCGAGCCCCTGAGTAAACAACCCCCGAAGGTACTCGGGGCCCCGGGCTCCTCCCCCACGTGGGGACCGTGTTAGCCCCTGGGCCAATCTCGGCTCCGGATCGGCGCGGTCGGGCTTCGGCCAATCAGTGACAGCCTTTCCGCAGCGCTCGCGCTCCACCCCGAGGGGGACCCCGCCAGAGCCCCCGAGCGTCGGAGTGAGGGAGGAATGACGTTTACTACATCCAACCAGGAGCCGGGACGGGCTCGCGGAGGGGGCGGGGAGACGCTCGCATGCGGGCCAATCCGAGCCGGAGGTGCCCGTGGCTGGGGCTGAGCGGCAGCCCCCGCCGCCCAACGGGCCGGCGAGGCGGCGCGCGAGGGCCAATAGGAGGGCGCAGGGGCGGGGCGCGGCGAGGGTGCCGAGGGTGCTAGCGGAGCGGGCGGCCTCGGCGGCGGCGAGGGCGGCGAGGACTGCGGGGCTCGGGCTCCCCTCCTGGTGCTTGCGGCCGCGGGGCGGTGGCGGGGACGGCGACGAGGGCGGCGGACGGCTGGCCGGCGGAGAAGCCTCTGCCCGTCCCAGGTGAGGGGGGCCGCGGCGGCCGCGTGCTCCCGGCCTCGGCGCGCGCCCCCGGCTCCGCGGGCGCGCGCCCGGCGGGGAGGGAGCGGCGCGGGCGCGCGCGGGCCCGGGCGGGGTGTCCGGGGCTCGGGACCCGGGGGCCCCTCCCCCGCGTGTCACTCCTCGCCTCGCACCCCGCTTTCCGAGGGGCCCCCCAGGCTGCCCCCTAAAGCGGGGAGCGGGGGCCCGGCGCCCCCTCTTCGCAGGGTCGCCCCGAGGACCCCGGGAGCCTCCGGCCCGGCGGGGGGGGCCTCCCTGCTGCGGCTGTGGCCCCCGGCTCCCAGGGGCCCCTTGCTGCCCCTCCGAGGACCCCCCGCCTCTGCCCGAGGGAGCCCCTGGTCTGTGGCCTGGGCGACCCCCCCGAGGCGGCCCGGGGCCGGGGTCCCCCACGCCGGACCCGGGACCCCCGGAGGCGGCCCCGGAGCGGGGAGGGGCAGCATCACTTCCCCGGCAGGTTTCAGGGGGACAAGCCACAAAGGTGCCCGGGCCTGCGGCCCGCCTCGCCCGGCCCTGCCCGGCCCGGCTGCCCACTTTTCTTGTCCAGGTTCATCCTTTCCCTGCAGGGAAAAGCGCTGCCCAGCCTAGTGTTTGCAGCATCCGACAAAGCCTATTGCAGGAACTTCGGGGGGCTGGAAGGGGCCGGCCCGTTGCTTTACAGATGGGGAAACTGAGGCCGGAGGCAGTCATTCCTCTAGGAAGGGGCAGAGCCAGAATTCCGGCCCCAGACAGCGCCCACCGCCCTGCTGGAAGTAATCAGGCCCGTGCCCCGGCCCCCAGAGCTCAGAATAGGTGCCTTGGTAGAAACACAGTCCGTGAAGGCCAACACCGGGTGGTGGCCTTGGGGGGCAGCCAGCCCGGACTAGGGGTGAAGCTGGGCTTGCTCACGGGCCTTCTCCTCATTCTTTTGGACTTCTCTGAACTTGTAGAGGAGAGCGTTTGTCTCATTCTTGCTTACAAAACGTGTGTGTGTGTGTGTGTGTGTGTGTGTGTGTGTGTGTCTGTGTGTGTGTGTGTGTGTGTGTGTGTGTGTGTGTGTGTGTGTGTGTGTGTGTGTGTGTGTGTGTGTGTGTGTGTGTGTGTGTGATGCATAGAGCACCGAGCTTCCCCTGTGTTTGTCGAGATAATGGAACGGTGTGTTGTACTGTTTGGAAAACTTGTCCTTCTGGTCCACCCTGCTTTCAACCTTGAAACTCCACTTTCCAAGTTATACCCTCTGGAAAACTGTGGCCTTCTGACAGTCTTTGGGGTCTCTGGCCCACACTGTCCAGGCAGCTCTGCTTTCACGCTCTCCTCCCATATGTCCTCTCAGTATTCCGGGCAGCTGGATGGCACAGAGGATAGAGCACCGGCCTTGGAGTCAGGAGGACAGGAGTTCGAATTTCAGCTTCAGATATTTACTAGTTGTGTGATCTTGGGCAAGTCACTTCACCCTGTCTGCTTTGCATCTAGGGCCCGCTCCAGTCATCCCAATCCATATCTGGCTACTGGACCCAGATGTTCTGGAGGAGAAAGTGAGGCTGGGGACTCAGCACAGCCCCCCTCACCTAAATCCACTTCATGTGCTTGTCACAGCATCACTTCTCTGATGTCACGGTCTTCTTTGAGAATGAAGGACAACCATTTTATTTGCTCTCAGCACTCATTTGTCATTGAACACGACACTTTTAGTTTTCATGAGCCTGTACTTCTGCTTCCCCTTTGCTCCACATTCTAAATCATTTCAGCATCATGGCTTGGGTGAAACTGCCAGCCACAATTTTGTTGAGTTTCTACCTTTTTTGAACTTTTCTAAAGCAATCAAAGATTGATTTGTGTGTACCTCAACAGGTTTCATTTCTGTGACACCCCAGCTCTGAAGAACCAGTGAGTGCCTCCTGATGCCTCCCATCTCTCTTTTGACTTGTATAGAGTTCTAATGGTTAGGAAATTTTCCCAGGTCGTCGTCCCCCCCCCCCCCCCCCCCCCCCCCCCCGTCCACTCCAGACTAAATGATGCCAGTTCCTCCAACTGATTCTCATATGCAGTGGTCTTGAGTCTGTCCATCCAAGACTATCTTCAAGCCAGACAGTCTCCAGCCTGTCAGCAGCTTTCTTCAAATGCCACTTCCCTGCTGGAATCAATATTTCATTTCTGCCATTGCCACAGAGTACTGTGGATTATTGTTTCCTTCCTCCCCTGCAGTTTTTAGTGCAGCCCAAGATCATGGTAGTGTTTGGGACTGCCATATTGGCCTCTTAGCTCAGACTGAACTGGAAGTCAACCACATTAAGAGGTTTGGGGTTTTTTTCCAGACAACTGCTGTCTTGCTGTGCTTCCCTTATCTGATATTTGTGAGCTGCGCTTGTTGAAATTGTGTATAAAATTTTCATTCATCCTCATTAAATTTCACTTCTCTGTATCATGAAATTGAACAATTACTTATTCTCATGATGTTTTCTAAATGATTTCTACGGATTAGTCTTGGTTCCCCAAATAGGATGTCATTTCTTTATAAGGGCGGAGATCAAATCTTTACAGGCCTAGACTAGTATTTAGCAAAAAAGTGCTAATGTATAAAAACTCTCCATCTATGGAGTATTTGGGTCCCATTCATATTTCAGTGTATTAAAGTGATAGAAAACCATATTGTTTCTTGCACCAGATCTTGTACGATCTTTAGCGAGATTATAAATTAATAAGACAAAAACATGCAGTATTTGTTGAGATTGATTCATTTAAGTTTATATTCCTTAACCATCCTGGAGAGGGAAATTTAATTGCCATGTTCTAGTAAAAGCCGTAGTTGAGTATGGATTGAATTTCATTGAGCAGCCAGCCATTCCACAGAAGGGAGTTCTAGCATGTGATTTCTCTGATGAAGTGCCTCTTGGGGAATCTGGCAGTAGTGATGTCTGTATTTCCTTGTGGGAGAAATAGGCAATTGGCTTCTCCAGCTCTATGTGTGCTAAAGATTTTAGGTTCCATTATGTGAATGATCTGAGCACCCAAATTTTGTTTTTATTTTTATTTTTTAATTTTTTTTTTAGGTTTTTGCAAGGCAATGGGGTTAAGTGGCTTGCCCAAGGCTAGGTAATTATTAAGTGTCTGAGGCCGGATTTGAACTCAGGTACTCCTGACTCCAGGGCCAGTGCTCTATCCACTGTACCACCTAGCCACCCCTGTTTTTATTTTTAAGAAGTATATTTGATCAAATCCTGGGTCATAGGACTATAGCTTTGGATCTTGGTGGTCAGTTAGTTCCTTCCATTTCATTTATGAGAGAGGAAGGGACTTCATATAGGTAATAAGAGGCAGGACATGTGGGACGGCTAGGTGGTGCAGTGGATAGAGCACCGATCCTGGAGTCAGGAGTACCTGAGTTCAAATCCAACCTCAGACACTAAATAATTACCTAGCTGTGGGGCCTTGGACAAGCCACTTAACCCCATTTGCCTTGCAAAAACCTTAAAAAAAAAGAGGCAGGACATGGTTACTGACTCCCAAGTCAGTGACTCTTTCACTCAACTATACAATCAAAACCTCATAGGATATTATATATGTTTTTTTTTTTCTGGGGAAGAGTTACCCTTTTTTTTTAAAATTGTGTTCTCATTTGAAAGATTAAAAAAAAAGATTTTCAAGAAAGATTAACAAAATGGTCAAGGAATTAATATTTGGATCTGAAATCACTTCAGTATAGGAGTCTGTCCTTATAAGAACTGATGCTCAGTGGTGAGCAAAACCAAGAGCATATTGTATGCATTAACAACATTTGGAGATAATGAACTATGATGGATGTAGCTCTTCTCAGCAGTTCAGAGATCAAGGTCAATCCTAAGATACCTGTTATAGACAAAGCCATCCACATCCAGAGAGAAAAAACTATGGAGTCTAAATATAGAGCAAAGCATACTATATTCACTTTTTTCAAACTTTTTTTTCCTTTCTTTCTTATTTTTTTTCCTTTCCCCTTAGTTCTAATTCCTCTTTCGCAACGTGGAAATATATTAAACATGGTTGTACACGCACAGTTTTTACCAGATTGTTTGCCAGCATGGGGGAGGGGGAAGGAAAGGAAGGTGTTGGAAAAATGTGATACTCAAAAACTTGCAAATAGATGAATATTGAAAATTCCCTTTGTATGTAATTGGGAAAATGAAATAAGATTTCAATTTAAAAAAATTTAAAAGGAGAGACAAAAATTCCATGTTCGTGAGGGATCTGTAATTATGGCCAAAGGGTTAGTAAACTACCCTTTGACACTCCTTCAACAATATATATATATATATATATATACACACACACACACACACACAGTCACACACACACACACACACACACACACACACACACACACACACACACACACACCCCCAGTACCTGACAGAATAGGGCCATGGGAAGGAATGAATTCAACAAAATGTGGACCCTTTCCTTGGAGTCCCAACACATTGCTGGATGACAGACCCTATTATTTCCTAATTTCAAAAGAGATCTAATTATCTTCCGATGATTAGGATTTTGAAATCTGTCTCAACTTTCTGGGCTGAGTGGCTCCATTGTTAGTTCTCAGTTTATGTATTGCTCTTATTTCCCCCTGAACAGTAATAACTAACTTTCTGTCATCTTGCCAGAGCAATGTGCTTGTCATTATATGAATCACATGCCTCTGGTAAGGTGGGGAAGGGTCACAGTTCCTGCAGACAATATCTTGATTAGTGAAAATTAAAGTGACCATAGGTACTGGGGAGTTTTGCAAACCTTTGAATCGAGAAACAAGGATGGTGTCTTCTTATATATGTATTTGTAACTATATGTATGTATAGTCTTAATTTATATATATATATATATATATATATATATATACATATTTATATATTATATATTTGTGTGTATATATATATTTCTCACTGCTTTTGTTTTTTCCTGGCAGTTTCCATCTCCAAATTCTGCCATGTTATAGATGAATATAGCATTTGATTGTTTTGCCAAAATTTATAGTTACATAAGGACTATTATTATTATTATCATTATTATTATTATTATGTTAGGTTTTTGCAAGGCAATGGGGTTAAGTGACTTGCCCAAGGCCACACAGCTAGTTAATTATTAAGTGTCTGAGTCTGGATTCGAACTCAGGTACTCCTGACTCCAGGGCCAGTGTTCTATCCACTGTGCCACCCAGCTGCCCCTCATTATTATTTGATATCTTGTTTTTAACATGTATGGAATTGTGATAATCTCTGTATTTGTGTCAGTATTAATAAGACTGTGGGAGAACCAGATAATTTTGTTCCCCATAGAAGCAGCTGTGGAGAAACTGATGTTCTGTTCATAAGTACTGAGATATCCAAAGTCTCACATTTATGAACCTTAAAAATTAATTCTAAATGATGCTCAGAATAAGCATGCAGAATTCCTGCCAGATAGATTTTTTAATTGGATTGAACCAGTATGGGAATTAAGGACAGAACCTTTTAGAGTATCTGACAGAATAGGGCCATGGGAGGGAACGTGTGAGAAAGTGTGGAAGCTCTCTCTGGAGCCTTAACACTTTGTCTAGATGACAGACCCTATCTCCCACGTAAACAACATCTCCATGTAGGCGGTTGGCTGTCTATGGAGGCAGTACCTCAAGGTGTGTGGCAGATATTTAGGACAGGCATTTCAAGTGAAGCCTACAGGCTTTTAATCAGTAAACATTTATTAGGCACCTAAGTGCTAAGGAGGCAAAGAAAGGGTCTCCACAAGTTCACACTCTTAATAGGAGAGACTCTGGCCACAAAACAACTCCTATTAACACTAAGTGAGATTTCTAAGGAGAGCTGATGTTATCCTCACAACAATCCTGGAAGATAGGTGCTGTTAACACCTCCATTTTGAATTTGGGGACACCAAGGAAGACAGGTTAGCCCACCTAGAGTCATTCATCCAGGAAGAATGAGGCTGGATTCGAACTTTGATCTCCTTGCTTCTGGGGCTAACCATCTAATCTCCTCTATGCACAAACTAGATAGCTGCATGTAAACTGGTGAGCATAACAGGGAAGGCTTGGGATTGGGGAGGTGGGACCCATCTGGTAAAAAATGGGATTTTATTTGAGACCTGACAGAAGCCAGAGGAGCATTTCAGGTGCAGGGTATCGCTGTCAGAAATACAAGGAATCTGGAGATTATGAGAGGAAGAGAGGGCAGCCCAGAGGAGAATAAGTCAGCAAGGCCAAATTAAGCCCCATACTTGATGCTAGGCATGGGCTAAGCCCTGCAGAGGAAGGAGCGGGTGAGGAAAGGCTGTAAAAGCAGTGATCCTGGGGGCACTGGGGAACCCTAGAGTTTACAGAGTTGGACAGTGACCAGGTCAGCCCTTTGGCTGCTGAGGAGAGGGTGTGCTGGAGTGGGGAGAGACCATAGCAGGAAGACCAGCCAGCAGACAACTGTGGTCGTCCCGGCAGGAGGCCAGGAGAGGCTGCTCTAGACAGTGATTCTCACAGGAGAAAAGGGGGTACGGACGAGAGGTGTCAAGAAGATACATTGGATAGGAGTTAACAAATTGGGTGTGGAAGGGAGAGAGAGGGAAGAGTCAAGGAAATCTTGTTTTGAGTCTGAGTAACTGGTAGCATAGTGGTGCCCTTGACCGAAATGGAGAAGCTAGGAAGAGAGGAAAAGAAAATAGGTTCAATTCTGAATGGATTTGGTGTAAAGTCAGAGTGGAGGTCAGCCAAGAGCTTCCAACTTAATAAATGAATCTGAGAATCAAAACCATGGAGACAGTCACAGAATCCATGAAGCTGATGTGAGCACCACTTGAAGTAGTGGAGAAGGAAGAGAAGAGAAAGAGGAGGAGAGAAGGAAGTGTCAGGAGGAAGAGAATGATAGTGTCAGAGGTTGTCAAGAGACCAGGAAGAAAGAAGATTGAGAAAAGGTCATCGGAGTTGCCAAAATTAAGAGGTCATTGATAACATTTTGGTGAGAGCACTTTTTTGAATCATGAGATCAGAAGTCAGATTGTAGAGGGTTTAGAAGAAAGGTAGAGGAAAGGCCTTCTCCAGTAAAAAACGAATGGAGATGGATGAACCTACTGAGGGTTTTTGAAAAGGAGGGAAACGCAGGCGTGTTTATACAGAGTAGTGTAGCAGCCAGGATGGGAGAGATGGGGACGATGAATGAGATAGGAATGGAGCATTGGGTGTGCAGTTGGCCTTGGCAAGAAGGAATTTCTACCTCTCCGTGTGATGTTCTATTTATTTCTAGTATAGTGATAGGTTGATTTGAAGTAATTTATTATGAAATAACAATTGTTATTGTGTGATGTATTACAAGAGGAACTCTCCCATGTGATTATTAACGCATTGACTTGCTGACTTTGAAAATATGTAGGAGTCTACCTTTCTTTCTCTTTCTTAGAAAACAAATTTAATTTTCCTTTTAGATGGCTTTTACTCGGAAGTCAGTTGGACAGTTCCAGCTGGATGGCCAGCAGCATGCTCCAAGAGCTCCTTCTTCTACCCTCTTCTAGTCCCCCTCTGTTTCAAACTCCCCCCATTACTGTTGGGGGTTCATTCCTCTGTCCTTGTTTCTGTTTGCCCAGGTTTACAATTTGAATTATCTTTGACTGTCCCCTCTCAATCTCTCTCTCTTTGCACCCCTTAGAGTCAGTCCTAGCCTGACTTTCCTCCCTTGCTTCAAAACTGTTTTGGGTTTTTATGTGTTTATCTGTGCTTGTGGTTTACCCCAATAAAGGATATAAGTTTCTTAAGGGCAAAGATTGTTTCATCTTTGCATGATTCCTCAGGGCATTGACTGACTCAGAGTCCCTAGATCTCTGATTGACTAACACTCATCATTTCTAGCTTGACCCCAAGTTTTCTCTTCATGCTCTGCTCACCTCCAGCCAAACACTTCACTGACCCATCACGGATCCCTGGGCTTCCAGCTGACCATTTCTAGCCTGGCCTGGCCTTTCGTGTTGCTATTCTCCCATTGTCTTCTCACCATACTGCTATCAGCTGTGATGGTTCCACTCACGATCCCACAGTACGCTTTCCTGTTCCCCCTCTCCCAGATGTGTGGTCTTCTGTTAGAATGCCAGCTCTTTGAGAATAGGGCATGGCTGGCTTCTTCTGTTCGTATTATTAGTGCTTGAATGAGTACAAGTGTTGCTTTTATTCAGTGAAGAAAACCTGCATGCTTTCTCTTCAAAGCCCCTAAACTAATAGGGACTTGATTTTTGAAAAAAAAAAGTTTTATTTATTTTTCCAACTACATGCAATGATAGTTTTCAGTGCTCAGTTTTTGCAAGGTTTTGAATTTTACATTTTTCTCCCACCTTCTTTTCTCTCCCATCTCCCCCTGACAGAAAGCAATCCAACATAGGCTATACATGTAAACAAGAATCAAATGAAATTGGAAAAAAGACATAATACATAAAACAACTTTAAAAATTGAAGATAGTACACTTTGGTCTGCATTCAAACTCCACAGTTTCTTCTCTGGATATGGATGGTATTTTCCATCGCAAGTCTTTTAGAATTGTCTTTGATTATTGTACTGCTGAAGTAAACAATTCCATTATAGCTGATCATCACCCCGTGTTGTTATTAGTGAACAATGTCTTCTGGTTCTGCATTACTCTGTATCAATTCATGCAAGTCTTTCCAGGCTATTCTGAAGTCCCGTCCCTCATGATTTCTTGCAGAACAATAGTGTTCCATCACATTCATATACCGCAATTTGTTCAGTCATTCCCCAGTGGATGGGCATTCTTTTAATTTCCAATTCTTTACCACTACAAAAAGAACTGCTAGAAATATTTACCCTTTTTCATAATCTCTTTGGGATACAAACCTAGAAGTGGTGTGGCTGAATCAAAGGGTCTACATGGTTTTATTGCCCTTTAGGCATAGCTCCAGATTGCTTTCCAGAATGGTTGGATCAATTCAAACTCTACCACCAATGCATTAGTGTCCCAGTTTTACCATATTCCTTCCAAAAACGATCATTTTCCTTTTTAGTCATATTGGCCAATCTGATGGGTGTGAGGTGGTATCTCAAAGTTGTTTTAATTTGCATTTCTCTAGTCAATAATGATTTAGAACACTTTTTCATATGACTATAGATAACTTTAATTTCTTCATCTGAGAATTGCCTTTTCAAGGACATGTTTTTTTTAAGAAATGTTTTCAAATGATAAGTTCTGGTTACATAGTGACAGGAATAGGTTTTGAGAAGCAATCCTTTGAGAAACCATACACTTTGCTATTGTACTAAACTAGTTGTTTGGCTATCTCTAACCCATAGCAAAAATGGTATCCAACCCCTGGAACTGTTCCGGGTCAAAGATAAAATTTTTAAAATTCTTTACTAAGTATCTACCATGTGCAAGGTCCCGGACTGAAAGGGATGGGACGTCATTTGACCTTCAGAAAGCAGAATTAATCTGTCAAGGGCATGTAAAGTGAATTGGATAGAATTTAAGTTTGGATTCAATTCTAATATATATGATTGGTGCTCTTCTCTTCTCCCTCTACATTGTTTTGCTTGGAGATCTCACCAAATCCCATAGTCAATGGTTATCTTTATGCTAATGATTCTCACTTCTCCTTAGCCAGCTCTGACTTCTGACCTCTTCTCGAACTTCCACTCTCCCATCTTCTACTGTCCAGCTGCCATCTGGATCTGAATGGCTCACAGATATCCTAAACCAAACACATACAAACTGAAGTCCTTATCTTTTCCCCAAATCTCACTCTCTTCCCAACTTGCCTATTATTGTCAAGGGCACCAGCATCTTCCCAGTCAGCCTCGATGACTTCAAGATCAAATGTACAATCCTGGGAAGTCTTGAAGTCATTCCTCACCTGGTCCTTTTCTGCCTGCCCAGTTTTCTCACAACTCCTCCTGTACACAGCGATCCAGTGACCCTGGTCTCCTGGCTGCTCCTGGAATGACACTCTGCTTCCCAAACTCTGGGCTTTTACTCTGACCCCAGGTCTAGAATGCTCTTCCTCATCATCTCTTTCTCCTGACCTCCTTGACTTCCTTCAAGTTTTAATTCATTAAGCAAAATTTTGCTTTCTCTTGTTCTTTTGCACCCATGAAATTGGTATGAGAAAACTTGATATGGGAATGCTATATGTGGTAAATTTTTGTTAACTGATAGTTACATCCTTGCTCCAGAAATTGAAAAATAGTTCTTCAAGAGCATTATCTCATTTTCCTGCCTTAGTTAGCAATGTATACCAAATATAATTGACTTTTTCTTTGATGATTCTGAATTGGGTACCTGTGAAGATCCTAAAAAATTATCAGTCATGGAATGTAGAAGGGTAGGATGTTGACCCAAATTTGGGCCTAAGAATCTCCCTTAAGTTCTTGGTACAACTTGTTGCCTTGTTTCTTATCTCTTTCTCCTTGAAATTTGAGCCAAGAATATTACAGGTAAACAACCCAACAAATGAAATGAAGGATTTCCCTTTTAAATTGAATATCTGCATCTCATTTATCAGGATCAACCACACCAACCTTGACTTTAGCCCCTAGAGAAAGAAAGCAGTCTCATTTTTGCGTTGAGTGCTAATGACCACAGGACAAAAGCACAATTCTTAGGAAATGTGGTAGTTGAAAAGTGCTAGAAACGTGAAAAACTGGAGTCAAAAAACAAGGGAACATTCATCTTCTGCTGCCAGCAGATGGATTTGATGTAAATAGGAAAACACAATTTTCCCTTTTAGACTCTTTATCTTCTCACTTTGAAAGTAGAGAAGAGAGGAAAGCAGTAGCCACACCTGCCCCTTTTTGAAAGTTTTGCTTCAGCCAGTTTTTCTTGTCTGCTTACTTCTCTGTGATGGAGCCTCCCAATTGCTCTGGTATTTCTTAATTCAGAAAAGGTGCTGAGCTCGGGCTAGCCTGGTGGGACATTGGGAATTTGGAGTGGCTTCTCTCCTTAGAAGCTGAGAGCTGTCTTGTTCCTCCCCCAGAGGGAAGAGAAAGGAAAGGGGGTGCACACTGCTGAGAGGAAGGGCAGAGCTGGAGCCTGCTGTCTAGACACATCTGGCCAACTGTTTTAACCAAGGAGTGTGAGGTCATGGTTGGGTTGGGAGCCATCTGAGCTCCCTGTGTCAGATGTAGGGTTGCTTGAGGTTGGGTGGGAAATCCAGGATAGAATTCCAATGTGGAACTTCAATTACAATAACCTGGGTCTTGGCCAGGTTTTATTTTCCTTCCCATGATCTTACTCAGGCAGTTGTCCCAAGTCCTTGGAGTCTAGGGAGAGCCAAAAGAAGGTGATTGTTTTTGTAAGTGAACCTGAATTGGATACTGTGGTTCCTTTGAGGCCAGCACAACCTGCAGTTTCTCCACCCCTCTTCCTGGGAGGCTGCTTGGGCTGGGGTTATTTACCCAGTCATGTAGTAGGGAGACAAGAACAGCTTTCAGAAGCAGCTTAAGTCTGAGGCATGTAGGTCTCTCCTTAGAATATTTGTAGGGATCCTTGCCAGAGACTTGCCTCCACTCATGCTATTTTCCCGGAGCCAGTCTCTGTGCCAGTGTACCCTTTCATGGAGACCCTCCAGTTGTTGACGTTGTCCTGTTTTCTCAGGTCCCAAAGTGCCCATATTACTAGGTACTTCGTGGGTGGGGGCGTTTCTCTTTCTCAAAGGCCCATTGTAATCATGAGTGTTGACCAAGCATCCCTGATTGGATAGATGGTTGGATTGATGATAATATCACAAACCAGTGAGGAAAAGTTGTTTACTTAATGTGCTTATGAAGGCTCATAACTGGGTGTGTGGGGCATGGAGGCCGCTTTGACATTGGTTTTTCATTGAATGTTGCCTCCAGAAAGTGGGGAGTGGTTTTGGGGGCTAGTTCCAGTCTTAGATCAGGAGCCAGGACTTGAGAGTGCTTTAGATTCACTGAGTCCTTTTTATGTAGCACTTCTCACGCACCCAGGTGGGTGAAAAGAGCGGTAGGAAACCAAGCCAGAAGAGACCCTATGGATGAAACAGAGCCTGAGGAAGGCATGGGGAGTCCTCCGAGTGAAGGTCACCAGGCCACAAGGGCAGAATGCACACCCACAAACTGCAGAGTCATTTTAATGTTCCAGTCATTCCACATATAGCAGTCCTTAAGGAGGAGGATTAACCTCAAGTTTTAGGCTACTATGGAGAAGTCTGTAGGGTCACTGTGGTGGCTGATTAACATTGTGATTTCTTGGAAGGAATGGTAATTACAGCTGCATTAAAATTTCTTTTATTGGCTCTGCCATTGATTCATGGTGCCCATAATCAAAAATTCCTTAGCTGGCCTAAAACTTGGGTTTGTTTGTTTTTTTTTAACAAATTGAAGGGATTGTGTTTAGGGTGGAAAAAAAGTTGTTTGAAACTTAAAATATATTTTCTTATCAAAAGGAATTATAATTCAGTCAGGCTATCAAGGGTCTACTATCTGTAAGGCCCATTTTCTCACTTAGGCCTGAGATATACACAGATAAAGAATTTGCCCGACTTCTGTGCCAGGGGCTGCAAAGAACAAGCCTAATGACTGCCCTTGCCTTCAAGGAGCTAACGTTTGAAGGGTGGAACCAGACAATAAGTGTCTAATAAAGCATCTGGTTTTAGCCAAGGAAAAAGAAAGGGGGGAGAAGTGGGCAAGGAGAAAAGGAAGAAGGGGCTCCCTTGGGCCCCTTCAGTCAAGGGTGTCTGGAAGACTTCTCCAATCAGAGAAAGATGCTGCAGTCCAGGGTCAGAAAAAGAACCACAGGCAGCCCCTACTCTCTAAGAACTAAGATTCTTCTGGATAAACAGAGAAGAATATGCCTGATGATTGGGGATGGTGCCAAAGAGATCAGCTAGTGCTTCAGGCAAAAGATTTCTCCTGGGACAGTACTTGAAGGGGGCTTTAGATTGTTCCAAGCCAAGGTGAAGAGAAAATGGAGTTTGGGGGATGTTTAGGGGGCAGTGTGCTAAGGTGCAGGTAGGAGATATTGGGGACGAGTAAATGAACTGGTTTAACTGGAAGGCAGCAGGAGAGAATTGGTTAGGTTTCCCGGCTAGGTCTTAGAAGCTTTTTCCTAAACTCTTTCCTAAAGTTAATCTTTAGTTTGTAGTTATGTGAACTGTGGGCCAGGGAGAATTTCCTCCCTTTTTCTAGGTGAATGGTTGTCCCAAAGCAGTTTTCAAATGCAGGAATTTGTTTGTGGCCTTTTTAACCTATGTATGCCTCTGCCTCTACTGAACCTCAGTATCCCTGGACTCTTTATTAGATTTCTTTTTTTTTTTTTGCAAGGCAATGAGGTTCAGTGGCTTGCCCCAGGCCACACAGCTAGGTAATTATTAAGTGTCTGAGGTCAGATTTGAACCCAGGTACTCCTGACTCCAAGGCCAGTGCTCTATCCACTGCGCCATCTAGCCACCCCAAGTTATTAGAAATAGATAGATCAACTCCAAGACTTCTGTCTCCTTCTGTGATTGAACTATTTTAAGATAGTGAGTGTGGTTTAAAGATAATTCTTAATGAATACATTGCAGAATTTCAGACAGAATCAGGGAAGAGTTTTTGGGGGGCAGGAAGGTATGTCACCTTTACTTGCGAATCTGAACCTTTCCTTCTTTCCCCTCATTTTAGTTTCTTACCCCTTTCATTTTTGACGCCCAAAGGTTATCTATAAGAGATAGGCTTTTATAATGACTTCATGTGCTTTGGGGAGAGAATGGAGGCAGGAGAGGAGAGTTTGGAATTTTTGTAAAGTTGTTCCCTCCCAAGGTAGTAGAAGGGTTTTGGTTAGTAGAATGATTGATGTCATTAGTCCAAAGGTGAATTGCTCATTTGGTAGTTTTAAACAAGTTTCAATGCCACCCTCTTCCAAGACACAATCCCAGTTGACTTTCTTGTTTGTTTGTTTTTGTTTTTGCAAGGCTATGGGGTTAAGTGACTTGCCCAAGGCCACACAGCTAGGTAATTATTAAGTGTCTGAGACCAGATTTGAACTCAGGTCTTCCTGACTCCACGGCTGGTGCTCTATCCGCTGCACCACCTAACTGCCCCAACAGTTGTCTTTCTTAAAGAAAACTCACCAGGCAACCCTGAACAACTCCCCTTCTGTGTTGATTGCCTTCTGCCTATTCATCTTAGTCAATTCTTTTTTTTTTTTTTTTTTTGCTGCTCTCTGTGATTTTTTAGGTTGTGGATTCTTTATGTGTTCAAATAGTGGTGGCGCCATTTTCTGGCTGATAATCACTTTGAATGTGTTGGAAAGGAAAAAATGTTGGCCTAAGAGTTGACAGAGACTTGGCTTCCAATTTCACCTCATCTTCATCTCTTGACTAAGCCTGTTGTTTCTTTACCTTCAAATATAACAAAAATACTAACACTAACCTCCCAGGGCCTTTGTAAGGACAAAAAAAAGATTGTTTATAAAGCTTTTTGCATACCTTTAAGTGTTATGTAAGTACTACAGGCTTGGATCCAGCTCTCGAGGAGGCTGGATTCAATTCAGGAATATTTATCAAATACATATTACATTGAAGGAACTTGAGAAAATGAAGATTCCTTGTCCTAAGGTGTGAGAGGAGAATGACACAGGAGTAACTCCAAAGTGATCTGAAGAGGCAGAGAACAGTACGGGGGAAGGAAGGCTTCACAAGTCCTGGCTGAGCAGAGTTTCAGAGGTTTTGGAGGCTGAGCATGTCTGGCATGCTCTGTGTGAGTGACTTTATGGAGGTGGGAGGAGTACATGGTTCGGCTTGAATCTCGATCACGTGAAGAGGAGTAATGGGGCAGGATCCCTCTAACTCTAACCAAGAAGTAGAGCTTAGAACACCAGGCAAAAGTTTTGTCTTTTAATCTAGAGCTTCCAGGGAGCAGTTGGGAGTTTTTAGAAGGGCAGGAACATGCCCAGCCTTGTTTTTTAGGTAGATTCCTTTGGCATCTAGCAGTAAGAGTGACTGAAGAGGGTGGGGAGAGTGCTTTGGGAGGCTGTTAGAATCATCTCAGGAAGGCTGATGAGGACCTGAAAATAGAGGAGGGGAAGTGTCATTGATAGGGCTTGATAATTAATGCTGAGGGAGGTTGAGTCCAGGCAGACATCCAGATTTTGTGTCTGGGTGCTCATCTCAATTAGAAATCAGAATTTTTTTAAATTTATTTTTATTAAAGATGTTATTTGAGTTTTACAATTTTCCCCCCCCAATCTTACTTCCTTCCCCCAACCCCCCCAAGGAAAGCAATCTGTAAGTCTTTACTTTGTTTCCATGTTGTACCTTGATCCAAATTGGGTGTGATGAGAGAGAAATCATATCCTTAAGGAAGAGACAAAAAGTCTAAGATGTAACAAGATCAGACAATAAGATATCTGGTTTTTTTTCTAAATTAAAGGGAATAGTCCTTGAACTTTGTTCAAACTCCACGGCTCTTTATCTGGATACAGATGGCACTCTCCTTTGCAGACAGACCAAAATTGTTGCCGATTGTTACACTGATGGAGTGAGCGAGTCCTTCCAGGTTGAACATCACTCCCATGTTGCTGTTAGGGTGTACGGTGTTTTTCCAGTTCTGCTCATCTCAGTCAGCATCAGTTCATGCAAATCCCTCCAGGCTTCCCTGAAATCCCATCCCTCCCGGTTTCTAATAGAACAATAGTGTTCCATGACATACATATACCACAGTTTGCTAAGCCATTCCCCAATTGAAGGACATTTACTTGATTTCCAATTCTTTGCCACCACAAACAGGGCTGCTATAAATATTTTTGTACAAGTGATGTTTTTACCCTTTTTCCTCATCTCTTCAGGGTATAGGCCCAGTAGTGGTATTGCTGGGTCAAAGGGTATGATCATTTTTGTTGTCCTTTGGGCTTAATTCCAAATAGCTCTCCAGAGAGGTTAGATGAGTTCACAGCTCCACCAACAGTGTGATAGTGTCCCAAATATCCCACATCCTTTCCAACAATGATCATTATCCTTTCTGGTCATATTGGCCAATCTGAGAGGTGTGAGGTGGTACCTCAGAGAAGCTTTAATTTGCATTTCTCTAATAATTAATGATTTAGAGCAATTTTTCATATGGCTATGGATTGCTTTGATCTCCTCATCTGTAAATTGCCTTTGCATATCCTTTGACCACTTGTCAATTGGGGAATGGCTTTTTGTTTTAAAAATATGACTCAATTCTCTGTATATTTTAGAAACGAGTCCTTTGTCGGAATCATCAGTTGTAAAGATTGCTTCCCAATTTATTACATTTCTTTTGATCTTGGTTACAGTGGTTTTATCTGTGTAAAAGCTTTTTAATTTAATGTAATCGAAATCATCTAATTGGTTTTTAGTGATGTTCTCCAACTCTTCCTTAGTCATAAACTGCTCCCCTTTCCATAGATCTGACAGGTAGACTAGTCCTTGATCTTCTGATTTGCTTATAATATTGTTTTTTATGTCTAAGTCCTGTAACCATTTGGATCTTATCTTGGTAGAGGGTGTGAGGTGTTGGTCTAATCTAAGTTTCTTCCATGCTAACTTCCAATTATCCCAGCAGTTTTTAATCAGAGAAGGAGTTTTTATCTCAATAGTTGGATTCTTTGGGTTTATCAAACAGCAGCTTACTATAATCCTCTCCTGCTTTTACACCTAGTCTATTCCACTGGTCTACCACTCTATTTCTTAGCCAATACCAAACAGTTGTGATGACTGATGCTTTATAATATAATTTTAGATCAGGTAGGGCTAAGCTACCTTCTTTTGCACTTTTTTTCATTAAGCTCCTGGAGATTCTTGACTTTTTATTTCTCCATATGAATTTACTTACAATTTTTTCTAACTCATTAAAGTAATTTTTTGGAATTTTGATTGGTAGGGCACTAAACAGATAGTTTAGTTTTGGTAGAATTGTCATTTTTATTATATTAGCCCTACCTATCCATGAGCAGTTGATATTTGCCCAGTTATTTAAATCTGATTTAATTTGTGTGAGAAGTGTTTTATAATTGTTTTCAAAAAAGATTCTGAGTCTGTCTTGGCAAATAGACTCCCAAGTATTTTATATTGTCTGAGGCTACTTTGAATGGGATATCTCTTTCTAGCTCTTCCTGCTGTTTCTTGCTAGACATATATAGAAAAGTTGAGGATTTATGAGGGTTTATTTTATAACCTGCAGCTTTTCTAAAATTGCTAATTGTTTCCAGTAGTTTTTTGGATGATTTCTTGGGATTCTCTAGGTAGTAGACCATCATGTCATCTGCAAAGAGTGAGAGTTTTGTCTCTTCCTTCCCGATTCCAATTCCTTCAATTTCTTTTTCTTTTCTAATTGCTGATGCTAACATTTCTAATGCAATATTGAATAGTAGTGGTGATAATGGGCACCCTTGTTTCACCCCTGATCTTACTGGGAATGCCTCTAGCCTGTCCCCATGAAATCAGAAATTTTGGAGGATGAATAGATAATGAGGGGAAATGATTCTCTGTGGTTTTGACCTGTTGAATTTGTGTTTGAGATATCAAGCCAGGAAATTGAATATGTGTGAGTTGAAATTCTGATGAGAATTTTTTTAGGGTTGTCTGTAGAGATTGGGGAGTTCTTTTGGTGAACATAATGCAACTCCTTAGGATGGATGGAAGCACAGAGAGTCACCAAATATTTATTGAACCAGGCACTAGGCTAAGTGCTAATGTAAATGTAATTTAACCGCTTAAGAAGCTCACATTCTAGTGGAGAGGACAATATGAAAGCAATTGTAATAGCATGTGGGAGAGAAGAGAGAGGGCCCTAACACAGTTCATCCATCTGGAGGTCCCGACACTGCCAGGGCTTCAGCAAGGAAAACTGAGGAGGAAGGAAGGAAGTAGGAAAACCAGGAAAAGACCCATCATGGACACTGGGAGGGAGAAAGTGTCCAGGAGGAGGAGATGGTTGAGAGTCAAAAGCCAAAGGCTAAATAAAAAAAGGTGATTTGGCAGTGACAGTAGCTTGGGGTGATGATTAGGTCAAAAAAAAAGGAGCCAGTGCTTGGGGGGAAACTGAAGATGAGAGAGAGGGAATGAATGAAGCTAGGATAGGAACAAAGTTCTCACATGCCAAGAACTATCCTTAGTAAAGAGGGCCACCTCTTTAGTAGAGAATAACAGGAGGAGTGAAGATATGAGGGGAATTTTGGTGTATGGGGGAAGCAGGAGAGAGAGCTTGCAAGGGACCCTCCCTCAGTTTTCCTAATTTTTTTTTTAGGTTTTTGCAAGGCAAATGGGGTTCAGTGGCTTGCCCAAGGCCACACAGCTAGGTGATTATTAAGTGTCTGAGACCAGATTTGAACTCAGGTACTCCTGACTCCAGGGCTGGTGTGCCACCTAGCCTCCCCAACCCTCAGTTTTAATAGTTTTTTTTTTTGTTATGGATTTGATAAATATCATCAAGCATGAGCATAAAATGGGTTGTCTATCAAAATATGAGCTCTTATTGGTTAGTTTCTTACATTTATATTAAATTTTAACCTAATAATGATAAAACTATCCTGTTTTGCGCTTCCTGAACTTTAAGATTGGCCCTCATCAATGTGCTTAATAGGTTATTCCCTTCAATCTGCCACCATACTCTTTGTCATCATCTTCCAAGGGTATGTTTAGATATGCCTTTATAATCACTAAAACTATGATCTCTTGTTAATTAGTGAATCAGCTGAGAATCCACCCCAATTCATTAAATATTGTTTATTTGAAAACTTGTAGAAATTTCATTCCTTATAAATAACTTCTCTCTATAAAGCAAAACTTTTAATCTCCTTATGAAGACAGGAGGAAATAGACTTCAGAAAAGGTGGCTTAAAGATCATATTTGTTTTGAGGTGAAGAATTCACCAGTCTGACTCAGGGTGATAAGAAAGGCTTAAATTTTCACAAGTTATTGCAAAAGTTCACATTGTTACAGAAAGTTCATAAATTGCTACACAAAGTTGACAGGTTAAGTTCTATGGAGAAGCAGCAAAGTCTGAGTTTCTCAAAGAACAGGCTGGTTAGCAGAAGTTGAAGTTAAAAGGCTAAAGTGCTTAAAGGGAAATGATGAAAGAAAAGAGGCTCCTATTAGCGCAGATCCAGCCTCATGGAGCCGGGGCCATATTGGTAGTTACAAGCTGGGAAAGGAGAAGTCAAGTTAAAAAGGAAAAGAAGAGAAGGGAAGGGGAGAAGAGGGGAGGGGAGGGGAGAGGAGGGGATCAACAGATCCAGCCACATGGAGCTGGGGCCATATTGTTCCAGCAGCCTGGCCAGATTAAAGAAAAGAAGTGTGAGCCTTGGGCCAGGAGTTTAGGAGAGAGAGAGAGTTTCTACTGGACCAGAAGTCCACTTAAACTCCTTTTCAGTGGGCAGGACAAGGCTGGTGCTTGAGGAGTGATTTAACACCTGCCTCCAGGTATTCTCCAATGTACATGCTACCAAAGTGGTCCCCCAAACAGGACTCAGTGCACATGAGTGGCATTCTACATATTAAGTGCCAAGCCTTGTCCCCCAAAGGATATGACCAAAAATTAGTGACAAACAACCCTTGGTCCAAGACTCCTGCTATTATATTAAGTCTAAAGTCAGCATGAAAGCCACTGACTATACAGTGTATTAACAGTGAAACGAAGAAGACAAAGGCTTCAATAATAATGACAGTGTTTCCCTCTGAGAAGTAGCCCAGAGCACCTCTAGCCCTCTAGAGGAGCTGATGTCTTAACTGCTGATGTCTCAGTTCTGGAATGCAACTTTCTTTGGCGAGCAGCCCGAGTTTTTCAAGAATTCTCTTCTTAATGTTTATTCAAGAGAGAGTTCCAGCTGATCAACTAGGATAGACTCTGTTCTTCTCTTCTCAATTTTTCCTTCCCACCCTTGCTTGGTTTTCATGACTTGCCTGTATCACTCTCCTTTTTTTTACCCAATTTTTCCTCTCCCTCCCTTACTTGATTTTCAAAATTGTTTTTGAGCTCTTCCCTAGCCTGAGAACGATTCTTACTTTTCTTGGAGGCTTTGGATTCAGAGGTTTTGACTTTGTTACTGAGTGTTGCTCTGAGTGTGTATTTTGACTTTCCATAGGACTATTTTCTTCTTCTGTTTGCTCATTTCCCCACTCTATGACTTGATTTTAACTCTTTCATAAGGTGGGGCTCTGCTTCTAAGGTGGAGGAAGCACTATTTCAAGCTTTTGAGGGTATTTTCAGCTGTTTTCAGGGATATGCCCCCAGGGACCTGCAAGTTCTCAGGAGAGGCTCTGACTGATCTCCTGGGCTTGTCTGTGGGTGACTACCAGGACTCCCCTCCCTCTGCCCTGAAGCCATGAGGAGGGTCCCTGTTCTGTTAAGGCAGCAAGCTCTGTTATCCTTCTGCTCCTTTTCCTGAGATTGGAATCCCAGACTGCAACCTGGATCTGAGTATGGGTGAAGCTTCAGAACCTTACCTCAGGGATAGTAAAGAGATTTCTGCAATCTCCTCTCACCCCCTTACCTATTGTGGGCTGAGAGCCCTGAGAGTGGCTGCCTGGCATCTCTCTGCCAGGTGGCTCCCCAAGCCTGCTCCTGGTCCTCTGGGGCTGAGTCTGTGCTGAGGCCTGCATTAGACTGGGCTCCCCTTTCACTCTGGTGTGGCAGAGTTTTCTTGCTGACCTTCCAAGCGTCCTTGGCTCAGAGGTCTGGAAACCTTCACTACTGCAGGACCCAGGTGCCCTAGGAATCCAGGCACCCTGGCACCCCAAGGTCTGTTCTTGGATGCTTTGTAGTAGCCTAAGTTGTACTGTGGGCCCTTTCTAACCCTGGTCTAATAGATCCTTCCCACAGATCTTCCAAATTGTCTTGGATGGGAAAATTGTTTCACTCTGTGTTTTTGTGAGTTCCGCCCCTCTAGAATTTGATTAGTCATTATTTAAATGTATTTGGAATAGTTTTGGGGAGAGCTCAGGCAAGTTCCTGCCTTTACTCTACCATTTTGGCTCCTCCCTGACCTCAACTCTTCTCAACACAATGAACAAAGATAAATCTTTTTTTTTAATTAAAATTTTTTTTATTTGTTTTTTTCCAACTACATGCAGTGGTTGCTTTCAGCAGTCTTTTTTTTTTGTTGTTGCAAGCATTTGAGTTTTACATTTTTCTCTCTCCCTTCCCTCCTCCTGACAGAAAATAATCTAATATAAACTATACATGTATAACCATGCTAAACTAAACTAAAAGATCCATATTAATCATGTTGTGAAAGAAGAGTTAAATCCAAATGGGAGGACAAAATCTAACAAGCATTAGAAAGAAAAAAGACATATGACAACTTAAAAATTGAAGATAACAAACTTTGGTCTGCATTTAAACTACACAGTTCCTTCTCTAGATGTGGAAGTTATTTTCTATCACAAATCTTTTAAAATTATCTTTGATATTGTATTACTGAAATGAATAAGTCCATCATAGTTGCTCATCATCCAATATTGCTATTAGTTGCATAATATTCTTCTGTTCGCTTCATTCTGCATCAGTTCATGCAAGTCTTTTCAGTCTATTCTGAAATCCCGTCCCTTGTGATTTCTTATAGAATAATAGTGTTCCATCACATTCATATAGCATATTTTGTTCAGCCATTTATTTGCTGGGCATCCCCTCAATTTCCTTTTCTTTGCCACTGTGAAAAGATTGAGTGAAGATAATTCTAAACTTGTGATGAAAATGCCAAAGACATGGAGTTTGAAAGCAGACTGTTTTCAACTTTTTAATTAATGTTTTATGTTTTTTCCCTTTTGTTCTGATTCTTCTTTCACAACATGACTATTATGGAAATATGTTTAACATAGCTTTACATTTATAACCTTTATCAAATTACTTGCTGTCAAGGGGAAGGGGGGAGGGAAAAAATATGGAACTCATAAGCTTACAAAAGGATGAATGTTGAAATCTATCTTTTTGTGTAATTGAAAAATAAATAAGAAAAATTACATCAAAAAAAGAGAGAACATGTTGTAGCCACATTGGTGGCCTGTGACTATAATCCCAGCAGAGGGAGGGGAGGCTGAGACAGTAGCCGGGTCTTGGCTCTTTTTTCTATCGTACTTCTTAATACTTATAAGAGTGCTTTGCATATGGTGAGCACCTGATAAACTCTTGTATATTAATTCAGTGAAAAATGTTAGGATGTTTTCTTTTTCCATCTAATACTAGGATTCTTAGGCTGCTGGAACAAAGACTGGGACAATGAACATTTTTACAATTTTTTAGTGATATTTAGTGGGATCTAAATTTTCCCTGTATATTTTTCCTTACCTGTCCCTTTTTTGTCTTTTTTTATAAGAACTATGATAATTTCATTGATATAGGGAATATTTTATGAGGAAACAATGCAAATTAACAACTGTTCTTCAATTTGAAGTTTTAGAGAAATGCCTGTGGTTATGGAGGTACTAAATAACTTGTCCTGGATTAGATTCGATAAGTGTATCTGAGGCAGACCTTAATTTGTCTCTACTATGCTATATTAGCTTTTTTTATTGATGTTTTAACTTTCCAAATATATGTTATGAAAGTTTTTTTTAACATTCATCCATACCTATGCATATTTCTAAGTTACTAAATTTCCTTCCCCCTCTCCTCAGTGGCAAACACTGTACTTACACATTTGTGTTAAGCATGTTTACAGGTTAGCCATTTTTGGTATGAGAAATTAGGATTAAGGGGACAATAGACAAGAGCTATTTTTGTAAAAAGCGAATGTAGTGTTCCTCAGATTCTGAAGGATTTTTGTTTTGTTTTGTTTTTCTTCTTCTGGATAGGAATGACATTTTCCCTAGCCGGTCTAATAGGGTTTGTCCTAGCTCTCTGAAATTCTGAGAGAAGTTGCTTCCATCAGCGTTGATCATCTCATAATGCTGTTAATGTGTACATTGTTCTCTTGGTTCTGATCCCTTTTCTCAGCATCAGATCCTGGAAGTCATTCCATCCTTCTCTAGAATATGACCACTTATGATTTCTTATAGAATAATAATATTCCATAGTATTCATGTACCATAACCTGTTCAGCCATTCCCCAGTTGATGGACATCCTCTTCATTTCCGATTCTTAGCCATTACAAAAAGAGCTGCTATGAATATTTTGGAACTTGTGGGATTTTCCCCATTTTTTATGATTTCTTCTGCGTATTGACCTAGAACTGGAAATGTTAGGTCAAAAGGTATGATCAGTTTTATTGCTCTTTGGGCATAGTTCCCTTTTGCTCTCCAGAAAGGTTGGATCAGTTCACAACTCTACCAAGAGTTGTGTCCCAATACTCCCACAACCCCTCCAACATTGTCTCCCTTTTTGTTATATTGGTCAATCTGAAGTGTGAAGTGATACCTCAGAGTTGTTTTAATTTGCATTTCCCTGAAAAATGGTAAAAACATCACTTGTACAAAAAATATTCATAGCAGCCCTGTTTGTGGTGGCAAAGAATTGGAAATTAAGTGGATGTCTTTCAATTGGGGAATGGCTTAAGAAACTGTGGTATATGTATGTCATGGAACACTATTGTTCTATTAGAAACCAGGAGGGATGGGATTTCAGGGAAGCCTGGAGGGATTTGCATGAACTGATGCTGATCGAGATGAGCAGAACCAGAAGAACATTGTACACTCTTAACAGCAACATGGGGACAATGATCAACCTTGATGGACTCGCTCATTCCATCAGTGCCACAATCAGGGACAATTTTGGGCTGTCTGCTATGGAGAATACCATCTGTATCCAGAGAAAGAACTGTGGAATTTGAACAAAGACCAAGGACTATTACTTTTTTTTTTTTTTTTTTAGGTTTTTTGCAAGGCAAATGGGGTTAAGTGGTTTGCCCAAGGCCATACAGCTAGGTAATTATTAAGTGTCTGAGACCAGATTTGAACCCAGGTACTCCTGACTCCAGGGCCAGTGCTTTATCCATGGCACCACCTAGCTGCCCCTATTACCTTTAATTTAGGGAAAAAAACGGATATTATCTGATCTTGCTATCTCTTATACTTTATGTTTCTTCCTTAAGAATATGATTTCTCTCTTATCACATTCAGTTTGGATCAGTGTGTATACCATGGAAACAATGTAAAGACTGGCAAATTGCCTTCTGTGGGGGGTGGGAGGAGGGAAGTAAGGTTAGGGGGAAAATTGTAAAACTCAAAATAAGTAAAACCTTCAAAATCAAAAAAATTTGCATTTCTCTAATCAATATTAGAAGTTTTTTCATATGATTATATATAGCTTTAATTTCTTCATTTGAAAACTGTCTATTCTTACTTATCCTTTGATCATTTACCAATTAGGGAATGACTAGCAAGCTTATAAATTTGGTGCAATTCTGGGGCGGCTAGGTGGCACAGTGTATAAAGCACCGGCCCTGGAGTCAGGAGTACCTGAGTTCAAATGCAACCTCAGACACTTAATAATTACCTAGCTGTGTGGCCTTGACCCTATTGCCTTGCAAAAAAAAATATCCTAAATTTGATGCAGTTCTCTATATAGTTTAGAAATGAGAACTTCATCAGAACTCCTAGTTGTGAAGATTGTTTCCCATCTTTCTGCTTTCTTCTAATTTTGGTAGCATTGATTTTATTGTTGTAAAATCTTTTAAATTTAATTTAGTCAAAATCATTCATTTTGCAGTTTATAATGTACTCTAATTCTTGTTTGGTCATAAATTGTCCCATTTCCATAGATGAGATAGATAGGAGTTGCTCTTTATGCCTAAATCCTGTATCTGTTTTGATCTTTATAATAGGGTGTGAGATGTGTCTGTGCTTAGTTTTTGCCATACTATTTTCCAGTTTTCCCAACAATTTTTCTCACATGGCATGTTCTTATGTTCTTGTAGATTACTGTAGTCATTTTACTGTAGTCATTTGCTGTGGTTTCTTTTGAACCTATTCTAATCCACAGATCCATTACTCTATTTTTTTAACCAGTCCCAGGCAGTTATGATGACTGCCGCTTTTTAGTATAGTTTTAGATCTGGTAGAGCTAGACCACCTTCCTTTACATTTTTTTTTCATCAGTTTCCTTGCTATTGTTGACCTTTTCTTGCTCCAGATGAATTTTGTTACTGTTTTTCCTAGCTTGGTAAAATAATTTTTTGGTAGTTTGATTGGTATGGCACTGAAAAAACAATTTCATTTGGGTAGAATTGTCATTTTTATTTTATTATATTACCTCGATCTAACCATGAACCACTGACATTTTTCCGATAGTTTAGATCTGACTTTATTTCTGTGAGAAGTACTTTATATTGTGTTCATACAGTTAATGAGTTTGTCTTGGGAGGTCGATTCTCAAGTATTTAATGGTGTCTATAGTTAACCTTAAATGGAATTTCTCTTTCTACCCCTCCTTTTGGGCTTTGTTGTTCATATATAGAAATGCTGATGATTTATGATTTATGTGGATTTATTTTATATCCTTCTACTTTGCTGAATTTGTTAATTGTTTCAAGAAGTTTTTTTAGATGATTTAGATCATATCATCTGCAAAGAGTTGAAAGCTTTGCTTCTTCATTGCCATTTCTGATTCCTTTAATTTTTATTTCTTCTCATTTCTAGAGTTTCCTGATCTATTTCAATTCATTCCCTGTAACTAAAGACTTTTTAAAAATAGAAATAGGTTCAGCAAAAAGAATAGTCCATACATTGACTAAATCCGGCATTGTATGTCAGAGTGCCTCACTCCCAGACCCACTCCCTTTGTCCCTGCCTTTGTAAGGTAGTAGGGAGAAACGTACTTTCATGTCTATTCTTTGGGGTCAATTTTGTTCTTTGTAATTTTCCATCATTTGTTTTTTATTGTTTTGGGGTGGTTATTCTTTCCTTTTACTTTGTAGTAGTCCTTGTGCATGTTTTTTGCTTAGATCTGTTGACTTTACTTTGTTTCAGTTAATGTAAGTCATTCCATTCTCTATATTCATCATATTTTTTCTTGTAACAGTTATGTCTTTCATTTTATGTACCATAATTTATTAGCCATTCTCTTATTATTCTTAGATCTTATCTACCATAAAAGTGTTTCTTTTTGTCAGGGACCTCAGTGCCAGCACAGGGTAAGAGGGTATTGTCGTTTTAACTGTTTTATTTGCCTCATTCCAAGTTGCCTTTCAGAAAGGCATCCTAATCCATGCTTCCACCAGCCATACATCAATTTCCTCCAACCCTCCAACACTGATTAGTCTTATCTCTCATCTTTGCCCATTTGCTGTGTATAATTCAAAACTTCATGATTGTTTTTAATTTATATTTCTCTTATTAGTTGTGATTTGTTAGTCAATAAGCTTGTATTCATCACCTGCTTGTGCAGGTGTTATGCTAAATGCTGATGATGTAAGAAAAGGTCCTGAGGAGCCCGCAGTCCAACTGTGCAAACAGCTCTGTTCAAACTGGCTAAATGGGAACTCCTAGCAGAGGTCAGCAGCATCGGGGAGAAGAAAGGGCAGCACACTGCATCTTCTTTTCTAACATTTCCAGTTTCTGCTGGTGAACCGTTTGATGGTGCCAAGTGTTTTCTTTTTCATCTCCTGCGTAGCTGTGGCTTCAGTGGGGGTGGGGACTTCAGGAGTTGCCAAGCCACGTCTTCATGGGGATCACTCTCCTGAGTGATGGCCTTGAGGCCAAGGCAGAAAGAAGGATGGGTGGTGCCCCTCTGGACTCCTAGGCTTCCCTGCCCTTTGGTGGCAGTGAAGTTGGGCCCTGGCTCCAGTGTCCAGGCAGCTCTGCTTGGTATTAAAAACATCAAGAGCCATAGAGATAAATGTATTGTTCCTTAATATTGTCAGTAACATCTAAAACCAAAAGCTAGCATTCTCTATGTAGATAAATGCTAAAGAGGCAAAGTAATAAGACTTCTGTGGTCTTCACTCTTATTTGAAATAATTATAGAAATGCTAACTACAGCAGTAATATAAGAAAAAGAGTGAGGGGATAAGTGTAAAAAAGAAGAAATAAACCTTTTTTGCAGATGATATGATGACTTAACTGAAACAATAACTGTGTCAAAGTTGCAGATTATAAAATAAACCTACATGAAATATCAGCCTATTTTGATATTAATAGTAGAAAGGAAACAGAGAAAATTCATTCAAAATAACTGGGAGTCTACCTAAGACATACAGGAATTATACAAATATAACCCCGAGGCTTATATAAAGCCAAACACCGTGGCAAAGTGTTTTATAAATGATCTCACTTGACACTCACAACAGCTCTCTAGGGAGAGGCTATTATTTTACACTTGAGGACACTGAGGCAGGGTAGTAATTAATTGACTTACACAAGGTTATCCATGAAGGATCTGAAGCTGTGTTTGAACTCACGTCTTCCAGATCCAATGCTCTGTCCAGTATTCCATCTTACTGCCTCAAATACTACCAAAAACTCTTTACAGAAATAAAAGCTTATCCACGTAATTAGAGAAATAGTAATTACCCATGGTTGGGACATGCCAATATTATAAAAATTACAATTATTTTATAAACTTCGTTTTGTTTGTTTTGCTAAGCAGTGGGGTTAAGTGACTTGCCCAAGGTCACACAATTAGGTAATTATTAAGTGTCTGAGCCAGATTTGAACTCAGGTCCCCTGACTCCATGGCTGGTGCTCGATCCACTTCGCCACCTAATTGCCCCTTAAACTTCTTTACTTATTCAATATCATACCAGACAACTAACCAAAACATTACTTTATATAGCTAAAGAAAGTAATAGAATTCATCTAGAAAAGTGAAAAGTCAAAAATTTCAAGGGAAATAATGAAGTGTCTACCAGTACCATATCTCAATCTAAGCAGTAATAATGCAAATAATTTGGTATGAGTCAAAAAAAACTGAAAGCTGAAAACAGAAGTAGAATAACTTAACAATTGTGTTAAGGACTTGTTATACAACTCAAACTGTGGATGTGTTTGGTTATCTGTTATTTATTACATATTTGTTTTTTAGTGTGAAGGAGTTGTGGAATAAAAACTAAGAGAGAAAAGGGGAAAAAGAAACTTAAAATACATAGTTCAGATAGTTATTCATGGACAATCAGAACGTGGAATTACTGTTAACTGCATTATATATTTTTAAAATAATTATATAATTGAGATTTATGGTTTCACACAATTTACATTTTCTGTTCTTTGTATAAAGATATGATCATATTTGTTCATATTTGTCAAGTTCTTAGTGATCAGTAAAATAACAGGTGTCACCTAGCTAGGCCTGGCAGGAATAAATAATGAGCCAGGTGAGGCTCTTCCCAAAGAGATCAGCCCAGGGGTCCTGCAGGCCCAGTTCCTGTGAAGCCCTGAAATCACTGGGTAGTATGCTTTTTAAGGCTAAGCATTTTATATCAGATCATCTACTAAATAGCTCTGTGATTTTTTTAACATTAATTTTTTCTTTCTTTTTTAATATTTTCCCATCCCAATTACATATAAAAATAAATTTTAACTTTAAAGAAAAGATTTGAGTTCCAAAATAGTGTGTCCCTTCTACTCTCCCTTCCCCTGTTTCTGAGATGATAAACATTCTGGCATAGGTTATATAAGTTAAAAAAAAATAAAAATTTCTATAGAAATCATTTTGTCAAAGAAAAGTTTTTAAAAAGTAAAGTTAAAAATAGCAAACTTTGGTATGTATTTGGATATCATCAGTTCATTCTCTGAGGGTGAGCAGTAATTTTCATTAGGAGTTCTTTGGAGTTGTCTTGAATCGTACTGCTGAGAATAACTAAATCATTCATAGTTCTTTATCATACAATATTGTGTTACTTTGTACAGCGTTCTGGTCCTGTTCACTTCACTCTGTGTCAGCTCATACAAGTCTTTTCAGATTTTTCTGAAATCATCCTCATTGTCATTTCTTATAGCACAGTGGTATTTCATTGCATTCATATACTACAACTTGTTTAGCCTTTCCTCAATTAATGGATAATTTTTCAATTTCCAATTCTTAGCCACCATGAAAAGAGAATAAAAATTTTTTTAGGTTTTTTTTTTCCAAGGCAAATGGGGTTAAGTGGCTTGCCCAAGGCCACACAGCTAGGTAATTATTAAGTGTCTGTGACCGGATTTGAACCCAGGTACTCCTGACTCCAGGGATGGTGCTTTATCCACTGCGCCACCTAGCTGCCCCGAATAAAAATTTTTGTACAAAAATAGTTTTGCTGTCTTTTGTGACATCGTGGTATTGATGGGTGCATGGTTTTATTGCCCTTAGGGCACAGTTTCAAATTGCTCTCCAGAATGGTTGAGTCGGAATTACCAGAGTTAATGCTGAGAACATTCTACACAATAACCACAACACTGTAGTTGATCAACTTTGATGGCTGCAACTCCTCTCAGCAGTTTAGGGAGCTTGGACAATCCTGGGAGACCTGTTATGGATAGCGCCATCCACAATCAGACAAAGAAAAAAACAAAGCCAAACTACATAATGGGGAATGAACATTTTGTTCACTTTTTAAAAACTTCTCTTATGTTATTCCTTCCTATCCCGTGGTTTTCTTTCTTTCCCTTAGTTCTAATTCCTCATACAGAAAAATGACTGATATATGGACATGTTTAACATAAATGTACATATACAGTGTTCCACTAGGCTGTTTGCCACTGAAGAGCGTAGGTAGGAATAAAATTGTGTAACATCCAAATATGCTTGTGGATGAATGTTAAAAAACAATGGTTGAGTCTATTCACAATTCCAGAAGTAGTGTATTAATGTCTCAGTTTTCCCTTCCAACATTTATTGTTTTCTGTTTCTGTCATTTTAGCTAATCTGATAGGTATGAGGAGATGTTTTGGAGTTGTTTTAATATACATTTCTCCATCAATAATGATTTAGGACATCTCTTATTTAACTATATATATATAGTTTTAATTTCTTTGTCTGAAAATTGCCTGTTCATATCCTTTGATCATTTACCAACTTGTTTTCTTAATAAATGTGATTCTATTCTCAATAAATTTAAGAAATAAGATCTTTATCAGATATACTGACTGTTAAAAAAAGTTTTCTTCCCTAGTTTTCTGCTTTCCTTCTAATTTTGGTTGATTTTGTTTATGCAAAAACTTAAATTTTAATGTAATCAAATTATCCAGTCTTCTTTAGTCCAAAATTCATCCCTTATCCATAGAACTGAGGTAAGCTTTTTCATGCTCTTCTAATTTATTTATGGTATCACCTTTTATGTCTAAATCATTGACCTTATCTTGGTATGCACTCTGAGATGTTGGTCTATACCTAGTTTCTGACATATTTCAACAGTCATTTAAAAAAAGTTAAGTTTCAGATTCTCTCCCTTCCTCAGTCCCTTCCCCACCCATTAGAAGGCCACCAATATGATCCCCATTAGATTTATGAAGTCATGAACAACATATTTCCATATTACCCATATCCCCCCCCAAAAAAAAGATACCCTTTGCTTTTTAGACAAGTGACTTACCTTCTCAAAGCTTGTTCTCTTCATCTTTGTAATCTGTCTTTTGGGCTAAGTTTTGCCTGGGACACTGTGCTTTCCAGCCCTGACATTCTTTGACTAGAGACTTAGCAAATCTCAGGAATAACTATGAAGACAAGTCTGTGTGGGAGGCAATCTGCACACCAAACTAAATTGATGGCCATCCAAGCAGCAGGGTCTGCCTACCTTTACTCTGTCCACTACTGGAAAGTGCTGGAAAGACTCTTGTTTCAGAGCTGCCTCTTCTTACACAAGGGGCCTCCTTGGCATATGTGAGGATTGTCCATGAGAGATGGAACCATCGAGTTAAATTAGCTACATGAGAATTGTTTAACAGTGTTGATCTAGGGAAACAATCTTTACAACTAATGATTCTGACAAAGGACTCATTTCTAAAATATACAGAGAACTGAGTCATATTTTTAAAACAAAAAGCCATTCCCTAATTGACAAATGGTCAAAGGATATGCAAAGGCAGTTTACAGATGAGGAGATCAAAGCAATCCATAGCCATATGAAAAATTGCTCTAAATCATTAATTATTAGAGAAATGCAAATTAAAGCTTCTCTGAGGTACCACCTCACACCTCTCAGATTGGCCAATATGACCAGAAATGATAATGATCATTGTTGGAAGGGCTGTGGGAAATCTGGGACACTACTACACTGTTGGTGGAGCTGTGAACTCATCCAACCTCTCTGGAGAGCTATTTGGAACTATGCCCAAAGGGCAACAAAAATGTGCATGCCCTTTGACCCAGCAATGCCACTACTGGGTCTATATCCTGAAGAGATGAGGAAAAAGGGTAAAAACATCACTTGTACAAAAGTATTTATAGCATCCTTGTTTGTGGTGGCAAAGAATTGGAAATCAAGTAAATGTCCTTCAATTGGGGAATGGCTTAGCAAACTGTGGTATATGTATGTCATGGAACACTATTGTTCTATTAGAAACCAGGAGGGATGGGATTTCAGGGAAACCTGGAGGGATTTGCATGAACTGATGCTGAGTGAGGTGAGCAGAACCAGAAAAACACTGTACACCCTAACAGCAACATGGGAGGGATGTTCAAGCTTGAAGGACTCGCTCACTCCATCAGTGCAACAATCAGGAACAATTTTGGGCAGTCTGCAAAGGAGAGTGCCAGCTGTATCCAGATAAGGAGCTGTGGAGTTTGAACAAAGTTCAAGGACTATTCCCTTTAATTTAGAAAAAAAAAGCAGCTATCTTATTGTCTGATCTTGTTACCTCTTAGACTTCTTGTCTCTTCTTTTAAGGATATGATTTCTCTCTCATCACACCCAATTTGGATCAAGGTACAACATGGAAACAAAGTAAAGACTGACAGATTGTTTTCCTTGGGAGGGTTGGGGGGAGGGAAGTAAGATTGGGGGGAAAATTGTAAGACTCAAATAATATCTTTAATAAAAAAAATTTAAAAAACTGTTGATCTAAATAGAACCCTCATTCTCAAGGTTGCTGGCCTGTCTCCTGAAGGATGTCCTGTGAAAAGGCTTCCCTTGAGTTCCTGAGGGTCTCTAGGTATTCTTTGATCCCAGGGAGTCCTGGCTCAGTGAGATCCAGAGCCTTTCAGAAGAGATTGGTCCAAAGGAGACCAAGGATAGTCAATAGAGAATGTGTAGGATTCACATGCCTTTCCAATCCAGTCAACTGAGTTGTTCTGTTAGTATGTTTATCTTGAACAGACATTAAAGATGGAAGCTGAAGCAGAGGTGAATTGAAAAGAAAACATCCAGCTGGGCCCCATTTTGGAATTGGGCAGAGGTCGGTGATCTCAGGATGCCCCTTGGTCTTTCATGCCCTCTGTCCCAGCCCTCCTCTGGGGTTTCACAGGAGGCTTCCCCAGTTTTCCCAGGTAGAGCCAGAGCCCCACATGCTCAGTCAGTATAAATTAGCCCCTCCCCAGTACCTTGTCTGTCTTTCTCTCCAGGCACTCATTTGCTTCATTGTCTTTTTTTAATATTCATATAGTAATAATGTATTTTTCTTCCCAAACACTGCTCTCAATTAACTCACATAAGTTAGGCTTATTCAAGATACTTTTCTATTTGCTCTTTTCATAATGCAGACTTCTGAAGCCCAACTTGGTGGATGACCAGGGAGCAGACTTGCCACCTCACCCCTTCCCAGAGCAAGAGAGAATCACCATGCAGAAGGCAATAGCTCAGATAGCTTAAGGGCCACCGACTGTCCCTTCCTTCTTCCCCTTTGGCCCCAGCCATGGGTCTAGCTTCCAGCATTACCCTCTTTTTGGGGGGCTCTCAAAGTTAAGAGAAATACACAGTCAGCTCTTTCTGCAGAATGACTGGAACGATTTACAACATAGGAAACTTTCAGCTTAGAAATTAGCATCCAAAAAGTTTATATGTGTTTTAAAAGTTGGTGGTTTAGAATTTGGAATTCATTTTTCCATGGAAACAGTGATAGAAATGATAAAGACTTTTGTGGAGATTCCGAAGGGACTTCTGGGCACTTTCAAGGGCATTAGAGGTTGATAACACTGGTTATTATGTCTAATTTCATTTTATGACTTAATGATTTTCCTTTTTCTGAATACAGATTGATCATTAACACTATATGCTTCATAGTCATGATCAGGGTCACTTTTTGGGCACACAAATGGAATGGAGAGAGGGACAGAGGGAGAGAACAACAGAAGAAAGAGAAATTGTCTTGCAGTAACTGAGGATGAAGTGGAGAAACAAAGGGAAGGAAGAAGGGAGATTAGAGATGTGTTTGTGCCTGTGAGAGAGAAACTGTGTAAACTATAATTAATGAGCCATAGGGAAGAAAAGAGGTGATGGGGAAGAGACTTTGGTTAGACAGGGAAGAGCCTTGGTTAGAGTGGATCACATAGTTTGTAAGTAATTTTTGATTAATATAAGATGGCCTTAATCCAGGGAAAACCTTGATGTATCCTTTAAAGGGATCTAAGTGTGTCTCACTATGAGTCTAAAGGAGGTTGGGGAATATATTCTTCCTACTGTTGAAATAGGGCAGTGAGGTGACACAATGGAGAGATGGCTTTGGAGTCAAGAAGACTCATCTTCCTGAGTTCAAATCTGGCCTCAGACACTTCCTAACTGTGTGATTCCAGGCAAGTCACTTAAGTCACACTGTTTGCCTCAGGTTTCTCATCTGTAAAATGAGCTGGAGAAGGATATGACAAACCAGTCCAGTATCTTTGCCAAGAAAACCACAAATGGGGTCATGAAGAGTTGGACAACAGCACGATTGTTGTAATAGTTAATATTTCATAATTAGCATTAATTGCTAATTAAGTTGATGAACAAAGTTTCTAGTTTGCATTGGTAAAGGAATCCTTAACGAGAGTACACCAGCTCAGTGAAATCAGAAGTCTAAACTAAAATCTGAGTGTTAGGATTTAGGGCACAATGTTAGGGACTGTGTTGCTGTGACAAACCAAGGGAAATTAATAAGTTGCTTTGTAAACTATTAAGCACTCTATCGATGAATGATGCTGTTACATTTTCAGTGCCCCTGGAGTCTTGCAAGATGATAACTTGGTGGGTTTACATCATTGAGCATTCATAACAAAAATAGAGTGGAAAATGTCTAACCCTAACATTTCAGATTTAGGAGTATTTTTTCCATTTGTAATTGACATTTAAAATAAACTTAGTTTCCTATTTGCCTTTTTAGTATCTTTTATGATGGTCAGTTGCTTGAAATCTCTCCCTTCCCCCCCAACACTTTTTTTTAATTCTTTACATGTTGAGAATGCTCACTGTCAAACTTCTTTGGGTGAGTGAAATAAATGTAATGTGTGCTTACAAGGCTCAGGCTAAGGCTTTTTACTTGAAGTAGAGGGAAGATGACTAAGGCAGTAGCATTTGTGTATCCAGGCTGCTGGTGCCTCAACTCTTAGAATGCCAGGCTTCTTGGTGAGCACATAGAATAATAGTCCTATGCATGGAGGAGATTATTTTCATTTTCAGACTAACATAGAATCTTATTGTTGGGGCACTTGGAGGGACACACACACACACACACACACACACACACACACACACACACCCCCCACTTATTCCAAACTTCTGTCTCTTTCCTTGAGATACCAGAGAAGAACAGTGGGTTTATTTAGTTCATGAGAGTGGAAAGTCATGTTGAAAACAATGGAAATGTCATTGTGATTTTTGATGAAAAAAGATTTGCCTTATTCCAGATCTTATTTTTAAAAGATTTTTGTCTTTTGTTTTGTCATTTTAAAGGAGTCTTATGGAGTTAGTTCACTCCACTCAAGTCACCAGAGATAAAGATGCGAAATGTATACAAAATGAGGTTCAATCTGAAAAGCAAAGTACTTGTTAAAACACCTGGAAATAAAAGAATTCTACATTAAAGAAGAAATCTGAGTGAAGATAGTAATGGCAAGGTTGTTGCCTGCTTTAGAAGTGGGTATGGGGTATAGGGGTGAGGGGTAAAAAGCAGGAAAGAAGAATGGGAAAAAATGGAGCTTTTAAAGGGATCTGGGAAATCTGTCTGAAATGAAGCATCTGGAATAACAAATTTGATTCTGCATTTACCTAATTCATCTAGTCCCAGTCAAATGGAATTGTCCTCTGCATTTGGCTAATAAGGATTCACTTCAGCAAACCCTAAATGTTTTTTCCCTTGAAGTGGCTCTTTTAAGTGCTGGCTTACAAGGATGTCTCAGCCTCTAGAAGGGACGAAATGCACACTCAAGTAATACCTGAACAGTGGACAAGGAAATGATGCCATACTTAGGAGAGATTAGAGGGGGACCTCTAAAAGAGGGGCAGGGTATCCTAGAAGCTTCCTGGGAAATGTGGCAGCTAAGGGCTAGAGGGCTGGGGGCAGGAGACAGGGAAGGAAGTTCAGAAGGGCACAAGGAGATGGGGGGGCAGGATGAAGTATACATGAATGGAGAACTAGCAGCTCTAATCTCAGAATTTAAATCATCCAACTAAGAAGTTAACTTGAACTCCAGAAGACAGAAAGAACTGGGCCTGTGGACTAGAGGGAAACCAGCTTCCAATTATAGAAGGAGGAACTCGCCGGTAGCACCCAGAGCTGTCCAACAGCAGAATGAACATCTTTGAGAGCAAAGGGAGAGGAATTCTGCCTGATGTTCAAGCGAGAGACTGTCGGGAATGGAGGTGAGAGGATTGCTTCTTGCATGCGGTAGGACATTGGTTCCACGACCTTGAAGACCCAAGGCAGCTCTTCAGGTTCAGTGCTATGACTTAAGCCAGTGATATGATAGCACCTGCTGTAAAAAACATCAAAGGAAAACCAGGAATGAATGGAACTGAAACCTGGAATGAGGGTGCTTGACGTCAGTCATTGGCCCAGCTGGGATTGCGGCACTTTATAATTAGATTGGCTGAAGTGGCCCCTGAGTGGTCATTCTCAAGAGTGTGCCCCAGCTACAGCTGAGTGAATGACCCAGAACCTCATGGGGCTTATGCTTGGATGCACAAAGGAGCTCCTCTGGGCCTTGAGCAGAAGAGCTTTGAGAAGTACCCCCACAGCCAAGGCTGACCTGGATGGGCAGATGAAGACAAGGTGAGAGCCCTGCTAGATTTCAGCATGGTGCGTTATGTCTAAGACCCTGTCCTGTCAGTGCGTGATCCTGATGAGGTGTGTGTGCATGGATGTAAAACCACTTGTAGATGTGAACCTGCCCAGACCAATCCCAGCCACTGGGGCTTTTATTTGCAGAACTAGACCCAAGTGGAGTGTCCTGGACCAAACTGTCGCTTAAGTATTGCTACTTTTTTTTTTGTAGTAAAAAGTACCGTATGCTTCCTACCTTGAGCCAGAATGCACAGCTGCTGTTTCTTATCTTCCAGAAAATTTTCATCAACTTCTCTGTAAAGAAGAATAATATGGATTTTAAAAAAATCATGTTCGGCTTTCAAAATAGTAGCGATCTACTCCGAGCTTTAGAAATAGACAAACCAGGCAGGTAGCCCCTTCCCTGACCCCATTGTGGAGGGAAGTTGCCTGGAATGAGAAGTTTCTCAGCTTAGCAGTGACCTCCAGGCTTTGACTTTTGTTTTGGGGGTAGGTGACAGGCTCTGTGGCACCCAGTGATTCATTTGTCCTTATTGGTCAGCTATTATCATTTATTGAACACATGGTGTGGCTGTTGGGGTATGTTGGATCCTAGGGCTGTTATAAGGAAGAGGCAAGCCCTGCTCTTTGATGTTTGTCCTTCATTCTCAAAGAAGACATCAGGGAGGTGATGCCATGACAAGCACATGAATTGGGTTGGAGGCCAGGGGTAGCCTCACTTTCTCCTCCAGAGTCCTCTGGGTCCAGTGGCCAGATATGAATCAGGATGACTGGAGATGGCCATGGACGCCAGGCAGTCAGGGTTAAGTGACTTGTCCAAGGTCATACAGCTAGTAAGTGTCAAGTGTCTGAGGCCAGATTCAAACTCCCATCCTCCCCAAATGATAGCCAAATGAGGTAGATGGGACAGCAATACACACACACACACACACACACACACACACACACACATATATATCTTCACATCAAGCAGCAACATAGTAGAACCAACTATATGAAAATGAATGAAAAAATTGCAATGGAATTTCTAAAATCCAAATGTGGGAGGAAGCCTTGTGGAGACATGGGTTTTTGTGTTGAAGGAGTGGGGGCTTTTAGATAGGAGAAATGCCATTTATCAAGTTTGAGACCAGGGACCATGAACTATTGGCAGGTGAGAGCAAATTGACTCTTGTGATTGGGGGATGGAGCACAGGTGAGGTAGAGTGCTCAGCAGCTGTAGGTGTTTCACACGGATTGAAAAGATAAGCTAGAACTCCAGAGTGGTGCTTTAACTTCTTTGGAATTTCTTTTTCCAATACCCTAAATGGGAGGCCATTAAGAATTCTGTGAATGGTCATTTGGCAGAGCCAGTATCTCCAAGCAGAATAGTTCTCCAAGAGTCCATCTTCTCTAAGTTAATATCTTTCTAATTTCTAGTGATGTTGAAATGAGAGATTTGTTGGGCCATTTATTAACTATTTATTAGTATAACATATATGTGATCTTTTTAAATGTTCTCTTTTCTCTCAGTGGGTTTTCTGTCTCTATTTTGGCACCAAATGAGGATTTCCTTGGTTTACTTCTAAGAAGAGTTGAATATTTTTTCACTTAAACTATTAATAGATCCATTTCCAAATGAGTATGTGGAAGTTTTATTCATGATTCTGGCAGGAAAAATACTTTTCACCTGGATTGTCTGCTTAATGTAGGCTAAGACAAAGAATTGACCTTGACTATGTAATCTGGAATTGGTTCTTTGGATGCCCTGCTAGCCCTCCAGCCTTCCTTCATTGATTTGCCTCCCAGAATTACAGAGAAAATAAATGAAAATTCAGAGACATCTAAAACAAAATTAGTTGATTTAAAAAAACTTGATTCCTCTTCGAATATTATGTTTTCTTGTGAAAAATGTAACTCATCTTTTTGCTCCATCTTGTAACAGAAAGATGACAAGTTTGGCAACTTTTCATCATCCTTTTAAACTATTGCTCAGATCAAGATTGGCCACTTTTCAAAGGTGGTGCCAAAATCATCATTAATTTACTCTCAAAAGGGAGAAGGCAGAAGGTAGACAAGTCCCTACTTGAAAGATTTATAGTCCAAAAACACAGAGTAGGTGTTAAATGTTGGTTTTAAATCTGTGTATAAAGGTCAAGGAGACTTATTGAGGACCCTAGGCAATGGGGTTTTTCTAGGGGTTTCCTTGGATGTCATGGACAGACCCCTGTTGTCATTTTGGATTTGATTTATTAAATGTATAGATTTCTAAGATGCTGTTCTAAAAAGTCATGGCATGTTCTTAAGTCTTGTTAACCCTGTGATTTTCCTGTTTTAAATTGGAAAGTTTTCAGTTTTGTAGTCCTCCTTTAAAAAGATAAAAACCTGTCTTAGTCTGAACTGCCTAGGAGCTCACATCAATGCAGGAGACAACATGCAGATTTTTCCCAGAGGTGAGAGGGAACCACTGGAGGTGATTGAGCAGGGGAGCACTGCAGTCAGATCCCAGGTTTAGGAAGATCATTGATCCAGTTGGAGTGGGGAGATCTCGTGCAGGGAGCCCAGGCTGCAGGTTCCGATGATAGTCCAGACAGGGTGATGAGCCTGCCCCAGTGGGGTGGTAGGAGGAGAGAAGGGCCTGGTGTGAGAAATCAGCAGGAGCCTCGGTGCCTGGGCAGAGGTCAGTGCCCAAAAAGGGAATTCATCTCTTCAACCAGACCCCAAGCCTGGGGTATCTCCCCTTCTGATACTCCTGGGCTATCAGCCCACCTCTCACTCCCTCTTCCGCTCCACAGCTTCCTGGTTTGACAAGAGAAGTGGCCCCTCCTAGAGGCAGAAGCTCGCCTCTCTGGCCTGGATCCCTCGCTGTTTAGGGAGAGGACAAAGGACCTCATCTGTCGACCAAGAAACACTTCCTTGGAGCCATGACCCCTGTTGGGGGTGCCGTTTGAGGCTCTCACCAGAAGCTCCTTGAGGACAGGTGCCATCTTTGTCCTTTGTTTGCATCTACTGTGTTTGGTGGGGACCTCATAAAGGTTACTGATTGCTTAACATAAGGAGTCTTTACAAGTTTACTTCCCCTCAGCCTTCTGTATAGGGGAGCATGCTTCACCTTGAGGAGCCTGGTTAAAGACAATTTTGATTTAGGATCATGAATTTATGGATTGAGAGTTGGAAGGGACCTTGGAAAGCCTCTCATACACTCCCCTCCCAATTTTACAGCTGAGGAAATTGAGCCCAGAGGAAGTGAGAGATCCAGGTGTGAAGGCAGGTCTTGACCCCACATCCAGGCCTGGTCCTCCCTACACTGTGATCCTGCCATCCCAGAGGGTATTTATCAAATCAACCCACCGACGAAATACCTCGGGGGAGCTCTTTAAAAGAATCTCGTGGCATGTACTTCCTTTGAAAACAGACCCAGCCTCCAGCAATGTGTTCTGTGAGTGGGGGGGGGGGGGGGCTTTAGTTTGCGCTTCCTTCGCCCTCTAGCGGTGGGCTTGGTAAATGGGCAGTGCAGTGGCACCGAATGGGGTGAGCCAAGGCTGGGCTTGGTTTTTAGTCAGGACTTCTCTGTCTCTGCATAGGAGAGTTGACTAAGGACCCTCCCAGTGATAGGCCTCCTACCCACAGAACTGATGGTCACTTCTTCAAAGTGTCCTTGAAAAGTTGTTCATTTATAGCAATGCTGCCTTCAATCAGAGAACTGCTCTCAGAGTCTAAGGAACATTCTTTTGAGTAGCCAGAGTGCTGGTAAATTCTTTGATGGTGGATCTGATTTTTTTTTCTTTTTGGATAGCCAGAAGTCATTCAAAACTGATTCTGGTAGTCAGAATGGATAATAACATCTTGAAATTTAAAAAAAAAATTGTGATTGTCAAGCAATGCGATATATTTTCTAGAGTGGCTTATTGAACTGTCTCTGAAGGCACTTTTTAGATGTGACATCTTCATTGGAACACATGAGTGACTTTGCAAATTAACTACTTTAAAAGAATATACATTTGGATGGATAAGTCCTGTTATGTTTTGTATTTAATTTTCTTATGTTGTAAGTAGTTGCCCTATTATGATGTCTTGGTGCCTCTGCCCTTTTTCTTGACCCTATCTGGCACTTAATCCAAGGGCAAAATATGACTGGAAGTGGGAATGATTCAATTGGAGGTTATATTTAATAAGATAGATTATTTTACTTTAGGGACCACAACAGTCTGACTTGCCTTAAACATGTCCCACACATTTGGATGGTTAAGTGAAAGCTGGGTGCTAGTGTTTACTTACACTTCTCTGTGCTTAACACAAGAGTCCATGTTGTCAGTTCAGATTGACATGTACCTGGGAACTCCAAGTGCCAAACTAGAAGGGCAAAATGTCTAGAGATGATTCATGGGGAGATTAGCATTCTCTGTGTGCTAATCCTTCCTTTGACTTTGCCTTAGTCCACACAGGGAAGTTTAGTGACCAAAAGGAAAAGAAAAGTGCCAGAGACCCAGGCCACCTTTGGACACTTGAATTCCTGTCACCTGCACAACCAGACACACACACACACACATATCATAATCACACACATTCACATACACAAACATATACTACATTAACACATACCATACACACACTCACATTCGCACATACACCTAACTAAATACATACTCTCACACACATACTATACACTACATTCACACACACACACACACCCCTATTTGGGCTCCTCGTAATATCCTAAGGAAGTGTGCCATTTGCTAAAGCACAACCCTAGTTGTGGGACTACTGAGACATGAGCTCTTCTCCAAAGAGAAGGTTCTGTTCAACCCGGACGCCCTACACATTTTTAGCATCTCCTTTGTTCTTACTTGAGAGTTGCTACTAAAACTTTGTAGCAGATTGACTGTGGTTTGGAGGATTGTTCAAATAATAATTTCACCATGATCGTGTTGAGTCCATTCTGGACCTGAAGGAGGAGAGATGTGATTGCTGGCCTCTAAGACTTATGCATATCATTTCATAACTCCTTGGCAGCCTTTTTACAAAATGTCATAGTTTGGCATTTGTCTGATTTTGAGGCATTTAAACCTTGATGTTCAATATCAAACTAAAGTAATTTTCCTTGCTTGTTTCTTTGAGATTTTTTCCCCCCATGAATAAATACAAGCTGATTTGAACTAGCTTTGCTATTACAATTTCTTGCCAGAAACAGGCATATGGAGGGGTTTGGAAGCTCAGCCCCTTAGCTTGGCCTTGCTTCTCCATGGCACGATCTTTTTCTCATGTCATTGGAGCCATAGGGGCACCATGGCAGATGGACTGCTGAGCTCTAGCCCTTTGGTATAGCTCCTCAGACCGTTTCACACTTGCTTAGTGTCCCAGGAAATCTGCAACAACCTAAATCTTCTGTCATTTTTTTTCTTTTTTGTTTCATAGAAAACTTTTGTTTTTACACTAAAATTGTTTTAAGAGTATTAGTAAGGCTTCTTCCACATCCCATCTCAGTTGAATCCTCCCTTGTGACAAAGTGTTGTTAAACTCAAAAGGCACTCCACACCCAAACAACTCCACCTGTCAGCAGAAGAGAGTCCTCATTTCTTTCATGGGTCCAAGATTGCTCATCCCATCACCAAGGAGTGTCTCTGCAGCTCTTCACTTGACTCTCTCTCATTTTACCAGTTCACATGTATTTTAAAGCATAATAATTTTTCCTTACATTCACCTATCACAGTTTGTTCCTCTTTGAAGTCTCTTGTCTCAAATTCTTAATTAACATCAGTTTGTCTGGGGGAGTCATGTAATGTTTTCCAGCCTTAGCATAAATACCTGTTAAGTGGGAATGATAATAAAGCACCTATCTTTCATGCATGTTAGAAGGATCAAGTGAGATAATGTTTATGAAGTGTTTTAGAAACCTTAAAGTTTTATGGATGTTGGTTATGATTATTATTAATTGATTGGCAGCCTTGGTTCTTTTATTTTCTGGATCCTTTTTTGAAATCCCCATAATAAGGAGTTTCATATTGAGTAGAAACCAACATGAATTTATGTGAACAAGGATGGTTAGAAGCATAGAGTCAGACTGCATTGAAGTAGACAGTGGGTATACACTGCTAATGTGAGTGAAAAGCCCATCTTTCAGCTTTTCTCAGGATTATTTCTGGTGCTCTTAGCTCATGGGAAATCATTATGTAGTTTTAGGATTGTCTTCTTATAGTCTTGTCTCATTCTTCAAGCAGTAGGGTGATTTGTTCCTCCTTCAGTCTTAAAAAAGGATTTGATTGATTTCTCTGGCCCAGACAGATAATTCAGAGCATTGACTTTTCATTGATAGGGAGGAATCCACTTGCCATTTGTTACATCTGCCAAGTGCTTTTCAAGCAGGCGAACACTGTAACATGCCTTTTGAACAAGGTAAAGGAAGTTACTGTGAAACAGTTTATCCAGTATGGCACCTTTCATCCCAGGAGTCTTTCTTAGTCCTGCTTTGAGGCTATTCTCTTGCCCATTCTTGTGTGGTTTCTATGACACTGGCAAACAGGCTTGCCAGTTGTCCAGTAGATGACCTATGATTAAGTGGTGGAAATGGAGAGTGCTTTAGCAAGTGTATTTGGTTCCCAGGGGAATGATCCATGCCTCCTCAAAGAAGCTAGGAGAGAAATTTCCTGTTGGATTGGCCTGTTTATCATTAGTGATGTCCATTGTAACATAAGTAGAAGTCTCAAATTTTGTCTTCCCTTTAGCAATCTGGTTTTCCTCCTTTACATATACATATGTGTGTGAATGTGTGTGTGTATGTATTAGGAAATGGCACAAATTCTTCATAAGGATGGACCTAGGTTATGAATCATGGATTTGGAGCTAGAAAGAACCTTGGAGTTCCTCTAGTTCTGGGATTTGTTGCAGGTTTGCCTCCATGGAAAAGGTGATTTTTTTTTTATGCTTGTCTACCAAAGTAGGAACATGGAAACAAGAAGGACAATTTTTAGAGAGCAAAGTAGATGATTGCTAGACATAGAGCCAAAGCCTCAATTGAATTCTGACTCCCTCATGTTCTCTCTGTGTAAAATTGGCTTTTAAGATTCTGGTTACAGAGTTGGAAGGGACCTCTGAGATGTCCCTAACCCAGCTCCTTCATTGGGTGGATGAAGAAAATGAAACTGAGAGCAATCCCATTCCCTTCCTTTTGTCTCCAAGATCATTCTCTTTACCACCAGGCATACTTTCTCAACTTGTGTTCAGTCTCTCCTTGCCCCCTGGCAGTTTCACTGCTGTCTACAAACTATCTCTTCTCCATTCTTAGAAAACCCTCTCTTGATTCCTCCATCTCTGCCATTTCTCTCCATTTTGTGAATAAACTCCAGAATCACAGCACTTCCTTTCTTTTTCCTCTCTTCTGAAAACTCTGCAGCCTGGCTTCTGACCTCAAAACTCAAAGTAGAAGAATTATTTCTCAAGTCTAGGGATCTCTTAGTAGCCTTATGTAATCCTCATTCTTCCTAGCTCTGCAGGCTTTGAAAAGCTCTTCTCTCTAGATTGTTCTCAGTCCTTTCTCCTGGTTCTCTTCTTCCCTGATTGACCACTCCTCAATCTACTAGTGCATCCACTAAAAATGGGAGACCAGTCTGTTCTGGACCCTGTTCTTGCCCTCTCTTCAGTTCTTTGGGATCTCATCAGTTCTCAGGCTTGTACTTCTCATCTCTATCAGTTGATTCTCAGGTCTTTGTCCAGCCTTAATCTCTCTCCTGGTTGCCAACTGCCTTGCCTTTTAAACATTGGATGTCCCATAGGCATTTTAGATTTAACATATTCCAAACTGAGCTCAGTCCTTTTCCCCAAATCCTATTCTTCCTGACTTTTCTCTTTACACCACCCTCTCAGTCATCCATGCCAACGCCCCTCCCCTGTCTGATCTGTTGCCAAGTCCTATGGATTTTGTTGTTGAATAGCTCTTATAGGACTCCTCCTCTGACACTAAAACCTTGGTAGAGTCTTTCATTATGCCTGGATTATTGCTAGAGCAAATGGCTGGGTCTCCTTGTCTCAATGGCTAGGTCCCCATTCTAGTCTATCCTCTACCGCATCTAGCATAGTGAGAGCCAGGTCTGACTGTGTAATCCCCTATACAGTAAACTCCCAATGGCTCTCTTCTAGGATGAAAATCCTTCCTACCCTGGCCCTTTCCATTCTTATTACAGCTTACTCTGTGATCCAGTAACATTAGTCTTTCTAACTCTATGAGGCATCCCTATGCCAACTCGTAGACAGAACTTTCTCGTCTCTCTTTTAGGTCTCCCAGCTTCCTTCAGATCCCAGCTAAATTCCCACCTTCTGATCCTGCTCAATCTTGGGGCCTCCCTCTGAAACTGTTTCCAATTTATCCTCTATGTGTCTTGTTTGTGCATGCTTGTCCTCCGTTGTCTTCCTCCTCTCTTTTGCCTTTCCTTTTGCCTTGTGCCTGGCTCACAACAGGTGCTTAATCATCAGTGTTGTTGCCCATTGCCAAGTGACGTGGCAGCTGGCTGCGGGCAGTGTTCTGTTCTCTCTGCCCTACATTTTTCATTTAAAGGACTCTTTTTGTAAGATATCACATGGCTTGGAAGGATAGAGCCCTTGGGCACATGTAGGAACAGTGAAGGCAGAATGTCAAATACCAGCTACTAGGGCCGGAGAGATGTTCTGGGGAGAGAGCACTAGCCTTATGAAATATATTTTTTAGCTTCTCTTGAGGTAGCAAACACAAAGAAGAATCCTGGAGTCTTTGTCCACCATCTGTCCTGGCTGTGAGATGTAGGACAAGTCACCTACTTTCTTGGAACCTCCTTAACACTGAGTCTGCCTCTCTGCCTGTGTTGTGATCCGATGAGATAGTATATTTAAAGACTTTGTCTTTGCTCCTGCCATCTGTTTAAACCAGCTGTTTTTTCCCATCCTTGCCCTCCCTTCCAGTTTAGCAGAAGAGAAATGCTGAGTGATTAGCTGTGTGCCCCCGACCAGCTAAAACGTAAGTGCTTTTCTGTCTAACTTGAAGGAAGGGAGGAGAGCAGTGCCAGCTAATTCATCAGAGAAGGCATCAGGGAGTAGGTGAGACTTGAGTTAGGTAACATTTGAAGCATGGCCAAGAATGAAGGAGAAAGCCTGAGTATGACGTGGGGGCAGGGCAGAGAGGAGGCTGGTTTTTCTGGAGAAGAAGAGTCATGTTGAAGAGGATTGGGAAATAAAGGTGGCGGCCAGTAATAGATAGGGTTGTTGTAAGCCAAGCAAAGGTTAGATTTGATGTGCTCAGCAAGTATAGGTCTGGGAACATGATTCAAGCCGTATTTTAAGGAGGTTAATCAAAGGTTATCTATTTTAAAGCTGAAAAGGACCTTGAAGGCTATCTTCAGGCCCCTTCATTTTTCAGATGAGAAAAATTGAGGTTGAAGGAGGTCATCCAGCTAAGAAGTTCCCAAGATTACACAGTGTCTGAACCAGAGTCTTTCTGATGCCTAGCCCATCTCTCTTTTCTTTAATAAGCTGTCTCCCCTAAACTGGAAGAAGTAGAAGCTTGTCAGCAGAACATACTACTAGGGATCATGATTTTGGTGTAAGGTGTGAAAGGCTTGGACTAAGGTGGGGACAGTGAGCCTGGAAATGAAAGAGTCAGTCCAAGAGGTTGTTGTTGTTCAAGAGAGGAAGGAACATCACAGCAGTTTGTGATTAGCTATGGGGAATAGTGTGATAAGGGGAGAGGACAACCATTGGACTATAAAAAGCATCAATAGAACAAAACATTCATCTGTTTTTTAATTGAAATTTTATTTTACTTTTCCACTTACATGCAGTGGTAGTTTTTCAACATTCATCCATTTGCAAATTCATGACTTGCCCATTTTTCTACCACCCGTCCTTCCCTCCCCATTTCCCATGGCGGCAAGCAGTCTGGTAAAATTTTACATGTACATTCTTTAAAATACTTATCTTTTTAAAAAATCAAAGCTGATTCTCAGATTGTGAGCTCTGTTAGAATAGGGGACAAGTTTTATTTTTCTTTATATTTATCCAAAATGTAGGCATTCTTAATTTCTATAGACATTTATTTATAATTTAAAACAATGGTGTCAAAATAGAAACAGGATCACTTACCCATATATAAGGAACCCTGAGGCCACATGACAGTTTGAAAATGTTATTTGTTTTGTTAAATATTTGCCAATTACATTGTAATATGTCTGGGCGGTGTTGAACTGTGTTGTGTTGTTGGCCACCTGTGGTCCCTGAGCTCTGTTGGATGTCTCTGATGAAGCTGATAGAGAACTAGTTTCATATCCAAGAGGAAGCAGCAATGTTTTTATGGTCCTACCTCTTGATCCATCCTGGTTGTGGGACCCCAAGGAAGTCCCTTAGGCTCTCACTGCCTCATGCCTGCTGCTTGCTCTTCATGAATCAAGTCTCTTCTCAAATACCAAAGCAATTTATATAAAATATTGATCTGTCTGTGAACTTGGGGAAGTTCCTCTTCTCCTAGAATCAGGGATGAGACCCTGAGTCTGACTTTCAAAGTCCTTCCCAGCTTGGCCTCTCTTTTCCCCTAGCCTCAGCCTTTTCCCCTGCTGCTCCTCCGTCCGGACTGCTGCCTCCCCATCCTCTTCTCTCTGAGATAGAGCTGGATAGACATTCATTTGTCCCCCATTCCTGGGAGGCTCCTGAAAGGCAGAGACCCTGGTACCTTTCTCTGTATCTCGTGGTGCTGGTCCACCTGCCCAATCAGCTCCAGGGGTTTGCTGTAGCCTCTCAGCCAAATAGAAGCCCTTTTGTTCCGTGTTTAAGTTTAGTTGTCTGGCCTCATTGAACTTGACTCCACTTTCTTACTCTTCAGTCCAGCCTTATTGATCCATTAGCTGCTCCTAGGTGGACCCCCCCCCCCCCAATCCCTGGAATACATTGCCACTGCATTCTTCTTCAAAGCCCGGGCCTTCCAGATACAGCCTCAGGCTCTTTTTCCTGTCCACTTCACAGTAACTTTTCCCTAAACTCCCCTACAATTTACTACTTGCATATATGTATATTTATTCCCTTTAGGTTTGTGCCCTCTCTGTGTGTATGGGTATGTTTGTGGGGCATGTGGATTGTTCAGGGAGGACTGGTGCCTCTTTGGGGCTGCTCACCCACCTTTGGTGTCTGCTTTCCCCTGACCCTCCCTTGTGGATCCATGACACTGTAGCATGCATGTAGCAACACCCCAAGAAATGATCTCAGCAGATGGAAGAGAGAGCCAGGCTGAAGAAGATGTTGGACCATTTTGCCTCACTTAAATCCAGTTCACGTAGGAATTAAGACATAGCCCTGTGAGGTCATTGGTCCTCTTTGACAGTGAAGGACCTCCAACAAAGGTGATTGTACTTATTTCTCTATTGGAACATTCATTTTTTACAAGTAGAGATTGTTTCATACTTTTGCCTCTGGGGCCTGAGTACCTGACCCCTCCTAAACACTTACTCAAGTCCTTGACTCAGGAAAAGAGAAAACTCATCTTTTTCCCTTCCCAGCAAGACTAGAACTCTACAGAAACTCTCTCATTTGGTCCATGTTGGTTACTTTTGCTGAACTATTTGGTTTCTACTTTCTTTATTCTTTGTTACAAGGAATAGTTTGAAATGTTGGGTCAGGGAGGAGGGAAGCAAACTTCAGAAGTAAAAACAAAGGATGAATTAAATTAAAGACTTGGATATGTACTTCACACTCACTCAGAGACACCCTATGACCTATACTGATAGAACGCATAAGGTAGTGATATGCAATAGAAAGAGAATGGAAATGCAGGGTAAGATGAACCAGTTTTGAATCCCTGCTTTGCCACTTAGGCTGTGGTGGTCTCAACACAAGTAGCCAGACTTTCTGGAGAAAGATAAATGAGTTCTGTTTTGGAGATGTTCAGCACACACTTAGTGGTGAGAGATTGACACTCCCTCAGGAGAGGTTCATTTGAACTAGATGGATGAATCTGGAAATCATTGTGAAAAATGACTAATACATAAATATATTAAACAGAATGAAAAATGACTAATACATAAATATATTAAACAGAAATGTACATGTACAACTTTTTCCAGACTGTTCGCCACCAATGAGAGGGGGAGGGAGGGTGGTAGAAAAATGTGTAACTTAAAAATTTGCACATGGTTGATTGTTGAAAAACCACCAAAGTATGTGATTAGAAAAATAAAATATCAGTGTAATAAAAAAAAAAGGAATCATCTGAGTAGAACTAGGGAAGCTAAGAGATCACCAAGTGAGACTTGGGGGATGGATATCTATGATTACAGAGGGAATCCATCAAAATACTAAGAAGACTAGTTAGACAAGAGAACCAGGAGAGAGACAGCAGAGTCCCAACAGATTTGTCAACTAAGAGTTAAGAACATGGGAGAGGGTGATTTTGCTTGAATGATGACAGAAGTCAGACCTGAGGAGACTTAGTATACATCCCAGGTGTCAAAACTCTCACCAGCTGAGGCACACCCAAGTGGAGAAATGTTGAACAAGACAAATGTTCACTTAAACAGAAACCACATTCTTGTGTGGTTTTCCCAGTTAGTGTGCCAGCTGCAGGCCTCTCTCTCTCTTTGAGTTTGACACCACTGGTGTAGATGATTTTCTCAAGGAACTTAGTTGGGGGTGGGGGGGAGGATTGATCTGATAAGGGCTTTCTCAATAAGGAGATAGAGGGAAGAGTAGAATGTGGAAATAATAGTGAGGGGGCACTCAGCTAGAGAAGATGGCAGGGATTGGATCAAGGATGTCTGTTGAGAGGCTTTCCTTGGGCAAGGCACCACCACCTTGTGAGATGAGAGAGCAGGAGAGGGTATTCCTCCTGAACTGTGGAGCCTCTTGGTCTTGGCTTGAAGAGAAATGAAAAAGTTTGAAACAGTGACTGTAGTGAGTAAGATTGTGAATCCCTGAGGGAAGTGGGATGGAGCATCACAAACCCAGTTACAGTTAGGGGGGAATAAATTGTAGTAGATCATTTAGTAGGGGTCTGTGACTTGTTCTCAATCCATTCAGCACCATATGAACAGGAGTAAAGGAGGCAGATGGGAAGAGTAATTCCAGTCTGACAAGGCATGGTTGCTGAGAGGCCAAGGACGCAAGGGATTTGAGAGTAGAGAATAGTGTCTTTTTGGACTGCTTTACCAGTAGGTTGATATTATGAAGGATGGACAGTGTGGTCAGTGATGGCCTGGGAAAGAGCTGCAGAGGAAAGGAATTGGAGGAGAGAGAACCCAGTAGAGATGGTAAAAGAAAAGGTGGTCTGATGTGAACCTGAGGCTTGTCTACCCTATGTAGGCTGGGCTGGAGTGGTGTGAGAGCCAGACTGTGAGACCCCCTAGGGGACTGTTGAAACAATTCCTTAGGCGTCCAGAGGGCCTGGACTGAAGTGAAAGCCATAGGGAGAGAGAAGGGTCTGGTTGTGGGAGATGTGTGGAGGTGGACATGGGAAGACTGGCAGTCCTCCCGTTTGTGGGGAGTTCAATATTCAGTTTGTGCTAGGGTTGCTGGTCAGGAAAGGTCACAAAAGGAGGTTAGAGTCTGAGCTAGGCTTTGTAGAAAGCAATTTGTGGAGATGAAGGGAAGGAGGGAATGAGTTCCAGACCCGAGGGGTCCTTGTGACAATAAAAAAAGAGGAAAGGAAGGTGGACAGGCCACATGGGGAACAATCGGCAGAGTGACTGGATGGAGAAGGACAATGGATGAAGGAAATTCTATGAAAAAAGACAGGAAAGGTCCAGGGTAGGCTCAAATGTCAAGCCCCATAATTTGTATTCCGCCCTTGAGGGCCCAGGTGATCTGTGAGTAGGGCAGAGACTTGGTCAGGGCTCTGTTTTGGCAGCTCTGTGGGAGAGGGGTTGGAGAAGAGGGATGGCCGGAGAGGACATGCTAGCAGTCCCCAGGTAAGAGGGAATGAGAACCTGAAGCAGGCTGTCTGGGTGTTTAGAATGAAGCAACCAACATATTTGTCTGCAGATAAGTTCCCTTTTCTTTCTCATGACTTCTTTGGCTAGAGTCTTCAAGAGAATCGCCAGGTCCTAGGGATGGATCTGTTATGTGACTTTTTATATTACCATGCTCTTCTCCAAAAATGATTGATTAGCCTCTTGTACCATAAAAATATTATGTCTTTTTCCTTGAAGGCCTGTAAATGGTTATCCCTTCCTTATCATGGTTTTAATATATGTCACTAGTTAGGGGGCAGCTAGGTGATGTAGTGGATAGAGTACCGGCCCTGGAGTCAGGAGGGCCTAAGTTCAAATCTAGACACACACACACACACACACACACACACACACACACACGCTTAATACTTAGCTGTGTGACCTTGGGCAAGTCACTTAACCCACTAAAATTATATATATATGTATATATATATGCATATATATGTATATATATATATATATTACACATACACACACACACACACATATTTTTATGTCACCAGTTGGCATAAGAAATTAAATGGGAATTTTGGGGGAGTTTTGAGGAAGCTTCAGACAACACAGGAAAAATTTGGAAACTCAAAATGCTATTAATATATTTTATTTTTTAATATCAAAATAATTCATATTTCTTCTCTGGTATGAAGGGAAGGGCAAAAATATTTTATGCCAGTGGAGGTGGAGGGGTACGCAACCCTGAGATGTGGGCCAGGAAAACTATATTGGATTTTTATCATGGGGGGGCCAGCTAGGATTTCCTATTTAGTGAGTGTAAGATGTTTTCCTAAAATTGTCTTGATTTGAATTTCTTTGATTATTAAGGAGTTTAGGCATCTCTGCATAGAATTACAATTAGGAATTTGCATTTCAAAAATTCAGTTTATGTCCTTTGAATGTTGTTTCATTGAAGAATGTTGTGTGGTGGTGGAGGTGATTGATGGTGGCGATGATGATGATGATGATGATGATGATGATGATGTCTGTCCTTCATTCTCAAAGAAAAGTGACAACAGGGAGGTGATACCAGGACAAGCAAGTGAACTGGATTGGAGGGAGGGAGGCTGCGCTAAGTCCCCAGCCTCACTTTCTCCTCCAAGCCATCCAGGTCCAGGGGCCAGATAGGGATCAGGATGACTGGAGATGACCCTGGATGTGAGGCAGTCAGGGTGAAGTGACTTGGCCAGGATCATGTAGCTAGTTAGTATCAAGTGTCTGGGACTGGATTCAAACTCCAGACCTCCTGACTCCAAGGCCAGTGCTCTATCCATTGTGCCACCTAGCTTTTTCTAGTTGCATATGCTGAGTTTCGTTTTATTTACTGGAAATATTTTTCCCAATCTCTGTTGCTTTTCATTTTTGCTATATTGCATTTGATACACAAAATCCTTATATATAGCCTCAGCACTAACAGCTTTTAGACTAAGGGCCTTTTGGTACATTTTTGTCTGATAGAACAAGTCTCTTTTTGTCCCATTCCTTTTTGTATTCTTTGCAGATTTACATAATCCCCATACTCAAGGTAGTTTTATGATCTAATGATTTCACCTTTGCAAATCCTAGAGTCAGGAAGTTCAGACCTGAGTTCAGACTCTTTCTGTTTGGTTTTTTTTTTTTTTGCAAGGCAATGGGGTTAAGTGGCTTGCCCAAGGCCACACAGCTAGGTAATTATCAAGTGTCTGAGGCTGGACTTGAACTCAAGTACTCCTGACTCCAAGGCCAGTGCTCTACCCAATGCGCCACCTAGCCGCCCCTTTCAGACTCTTTCTAGCTGTGTGACCCTGGATGAGTCAATTAACCCTGTTGCCTCAGTTTCTTCATCTGTAAAATAAGGTACAGAAGGGAATGATAGAACACTGCAGGATCTTAGCTAAGAAAACCCCAAATGGAGTCACCAAGAGTCAAACACAATCACAGCACCTTGTTAGAGAAGCATTCATTTAAGAAACTATTCATTTAACTTGCCTTAAGGATGTTTATGTATGTGTTGTAACTGTTAACTAGAATTTTTCAAATAATCATACAAGTTTTAGAGCTACAAAATGGACCATAATACCACTCATCTGGGATATGCCTCTTATTTTACAAAAAAGATGAAGAAACTGAGGTAGAAGGGAAAGCCCCTTCTTCTAGATCACCCTGGAGAGTAACTGCCCAGGCCACTAGGTGCTAAAACCCACATCTTCTGACTATGATTTTAGAGTCACTTCCCTGGTATTCCAGGCCACATTGTGCACATACAACACATGTATGTATGTGGGCAGTTGGTCTTAGTGAGTTTACAGCTTCTAGGTCCCCCAACCCCTCAAAAAAAAGGAAAAGAAAAGGAGGGAAGGCTCTTTTAAGATGTACTCTTTATATTCAATTACTTGAAAAAGAGTAATTATATATGATCTGATTTTTTAAAAATATTATGCTTAAAGCTAATACATCTGTGAAGCAGAAATAAAGCCATGTCCTTGGGCCTGCCGGGAATTGGCATGAGACCACAGCTTAGCAGGGATTGCCGTTTAGACGTGTTTTGTTTTTAACTTCCTCTGAAGTGTAGACAGTTTATCTACTTGATAACCAGAGGCATAGTCCTTATTGGACAGGAGGTGCAAACTAATAATTTTGCTAACCCTTATTGAAAAACTGAGATGTCTGTGAGAGTATGGAATCATATTGCTACCACCTTGTTCACACTTTCCTTTTCTTTTTTCAGATTCTTTAATGATGAATGGGTCCAATGTTGCCAACACAACACCCAATGCAAAATCCAAAGAGGACCAGGTAGTGAATGGGCGAGATGAAAAGGAAAACAACCCCTTTGCTGAGTACATGTGGATGGAGAACGAGGAAGATTTTAATAGACAGGTAAAGGAAAGTGTGAGTACCAATCCTCTCTTTAGTTTTCGGGACTTTTTATCACCTTCTTTCCCCAGACCTTTTCAGGCTTACCCTTTCTGCCCCCTACCTCTCTGCTCTTTATCTCAGCACTGGGCCTTGCTCTCTCTCCCTTGTCATGATCTCCAGTTTGTCCTGCTAAAGTCTTATTTGAACATAACTCATTGGTCTGAGGGCTCTCCGATCTTCTGTCTCTCCACTGCCTGCATGTAGTGTGGTACTAGACTGATCCAGGGCTCTGGAGGGGGATGTATTTAAAAATAACCTTGGATTCCACAGATTCATGAGAGGACATCATTGTTGATGGCCTTCCTCCTGGAGAGGTTTTGGATCAGAAGTGGCTCAGGCTGGGTAGGGATCTGATTTTTGTCTCTGGGGGCCTCTGGAAGCAGTCTTCTAGAAGGTCACTAATGGAATAGCAGATTGATTTCTGAGTTCAGAGCTCCCCAATCACAGACTTGGACGTAGAAGGGACCATCTAATCCGATCCCTCTTATCTTATAGAGGAGGAAATTGGTTGTCCATTAAAGAGAGCTGGTGCTTGGACCATGCTGACCCACACCTAGCTTGGTCTGCAGTCTGCCTTCTGAGAGGACTCTCACAAAGGGGTGCATTTCTGACCAGAACACAGTGCCATAACTTAACATTTCCTTCTTAGTTTATGGACCTGTGCTTTTTTTTATGCTACTGATTTCAAGTCGTTTACTTTTCTGCTCCACATAATTGAATTATAGCCCAAATGATAGCAAAATCATCAAGGTATTTATCAAATATCCCATGTGGCACAAGGCTAAGCAAGAAGTTTAGGAACTACTCTGGAGGAGACCAAGAGTCGAATCCCCTTGAAGCCTTCGAGACTCAGTGAAGTCCCGTAATTTTCACTGATTGTCTGGAATAATAGCTTGATACTTTCTAGGCTTCTTATTTGAATGCTTGGACATCATCCTTGGTGATGACCTGAAATGGCTGCTGAAGAGAGAGCAACAAAATATACAAAAATCACTCTTCTGTAAGCCTTAGTTCACAAAACATTGTGGTGATTTGGACTTAATTGGATTTCTTATAACTTTCTGCCTTGAGGCAGGAAGCATTCTTTTATGCTAGAAATATTCTACTTTTCAGAGTTGCAAATCCCAGAATGTAAGAGTTGGAAAAGACCTCAGAGGCCATCTAGTACAACCCATCCACGGAAGGAATCCCCCTCCACACTCTCCAACAAGAGCTGCTCCAGGCTCTGCTCTTTCCAGTTTAGGCCAGCTTTCATTAAGGGAAGACCTTCTTCCCCTCTGCCATTCTGCCTATTGCTCCTGGTTCTGGCTTCTAGGCCAGGCTTGTTCTTCCTCCTGCTGACAGAACTCAAATGCCTGAAGACCTCCACACATCCATCCTTAGTTTAATTGAGGCTCAGCCTGCTCATCTCCTTCCCTCCCCATCATGGCATGGTGATCCTCTGTAAATTTCACCTATGGTGCCCAGAACTATTCCCGGAACTCTTCATGGTCACACTCATTGTCTAGCTGCCCCATCACACAGTGGACTCACTGAACTTGGAGCAAACTCAAACCTCTAATAGTTTTCAGAACAACATCTAATCACACCTCTGTGTTTTATACTTATGAAGTTAATTTTTTTTTTGATATCCAAGTAAAAGTCCTAACATTTAGCTCTGTCAAATTTCATCTTCATGGTTAGCACAGCATGCACGAGCCTTGAATCTGACCATCCTCCCTACTAGCTTTCCCTTCCAGCCTTGGAATGGCTGCCCTTTTGGTAAGTTTGCCTTGATTCAAGGTGTGATAAACAGACAAGGGCCAAGTACAGATCACTGGGGTCCTCCACTGGCACCTGCCCCCTTAATGTTGAGCTGTCCATGAAGTCTGCAGCCAGGTATCTCATCTGCTCCACAAAAAGAGGTGCTTTATCACAAGCTTGGCAAAAATTTAGGTAAAATGCTTAATGGTCCTTCTAAAAATTTTCGCAGAAATCAGTGTCAAACTTATTGAACTGTAGTTGATAGACTCTTCTCTTTTTCTCCTTCCTTTTTTTCCTTCCTTTCTCTCTTTCCCTCTTTTTCTCCTTTTTTTTTTTTTTTGAAAATTGAGGCATTTCCTCTTCCTCAGTTTTGTGCTCTCTCATTTCTCATGATTTTTCCAGTGTCTGGACAAAGACCCAGCAAGTACATTTGCCAGTTCTTTCAGAATCAGAAGTTTAGGATGCTCTCTCTGGCTAGGTGACTTGACTCCATCAGGAAAAACCGGGTGCTCTCTTACCATCTCCCCTCTTATCTTAGGGAAGTGCTCTGTTCATTTTTCTCTGCTTTTGTTCTATGTAAAAGTTAGTGAAAACAGAATTAAGCTAAGAGCTGTCACTTTGTCCCCTTCTCCATTGTTCATTTTCATTGTTTGCTCTCAACTTTTCCTTTCTTGGAGTTTTCCTTTCTTCCTCAATACAGTTTAAACAAACAAACCTTCCCAGAGATCCCTACCATCTTCCTTGACATTTTTGGTGCAGAGATGTGATAAATTCTTATATTTGTCCTCTTTTATGGAATCTTGCTCCCATCTACTATACAGTTTTTAGAAATCTCATTTGGTTATTGAGTTGCTCACTGTTATGCATCTTTCTGTCCCTTCAGACATGTCTTGAGAATCTCCTTCTTGACCACCTGCCCTCCCTCCTGGACTGACTTAACAGGGCCTTCCCTGGGATTTCAGTGTACTTACTGACAACTCTGGGTGTCCTGTCAAACTCTGTCCAGGCTCCTTTCTCACAAACCTTGGTACTCTTGGTCACCTCCCCTCAAGAACGCCCATTATCATTGTGCCACATTCTCTACTAGTAAGGATCAGTTCCAAAATGGGATTTTCCCTGGTTAGCCCCTCCCTTTTGAAGGGATGACACCGTGCCCAGGCCGGGCAAAGCCAGAGGGGACTGGTAGAGGTCCGTAGCAGTTCTGATGGGCACATCCATAGTCCAACTTGGGTATAGGGGCAAAAGACTAATCGAACCATCGAATAGATGGTTCTCTCCGGTTTCCCTCAGGATGGCTGGTGCTCTGGCACAAGGCTCATCATACAATTTTATCTGGTCAAGCAAATGATCAGAGGCCTTGAGGCTGAAATGAGCTCAACCTATTCTCAGACTTTAAATGGGTAAGAAGCCTGGCTTACTGGCTTGGACCTGGGCATGGAATGTGAGTGCCTGGTGGACCACTTTTGGTAAGCAGATCTGGCGCTGTGGGATGAACCAAACACTGGGCAAGATGCCGATACTCTGAAGAGCATGGACCCCCAAAGAGGTGCTGGTCAATAGAGAGAGCAGATGGTGACCACGGAAGTTGGAATCTGCTGAGGGAGAGTGTCCCAACTCATCTGCTGATTCAACTGGCCCTAAGCAGGAGGTACTGGAGTGTCAAGGCCAGTTTGTACCAGAGAAGTAACATAAAGCATCCTTTGACTCAACTGGAGCAAATTCTCCCCTGATTTGGACCTGAGTTCCAAGTTTTATTTTCTTGTGTTTAGAAGCCTGTAACCTGCAACCTGGAATGAGAGTGGGGAGCACCTTGTATGTTAAGTTGGAGTGGTGGTCCCAGGGGCTTCCATCTCCAGGTCAGTGAGTAAAAGACCTTTGCAAATCTTAGAGCATTCTAGAGATTCTGAAGGTAATCATTCCTCTGGGCCAAGGAATGGGAACAGGGAACATGTCCAGAGTCTCTAGAGACTTGTAGAGCATCATCAAGATGTCAAGTCTCTGCTCCTATGATCACCTCAGATCCTTACAAACACAGGCAGTGGGTGGGGTAGGGCAGCAGCCCATGTACCTGGAGTCAGAAAGTCAAGGTCAAACCCAGTCTCAGACCTTGCCTTGCCGCCTCAGTTTCCTTTCCTGAAGGTGGGGATGATAGCCACTGTCTCTCCAGGTTGGTAGGAGGACAGTGAAGTTCTGTGTGTGCTATGTGCTGTATAAAGACTTGTTTCCATCACTCCCCTTGATCCTGAGTGCTACAGATTTCTATGGCTCAGCTCAGGCTGAGGGAAGTCAAGTGGTTTGCCTAGGGAGATTTGGCTAATAAATGACAGGGCACATTTTTGAACCCTGGTCCTTCCTGACTCCCTGGTCCAGTCACCAGATGAGAGGTTAACCTGTAGAAATATTCTCTGAGGACCATGGGAAAGAATTTTCCTTAATTCAGAGTGTTTTTTACTCACTCAATTATCAGGTGATACATGTTTTTTGGAGACTTTGGATGCTTGTAACTCCCTGGGTAAGGATTTCTTTTTTGGAAAATATAGATCTCTATATAATACATATCATATTTCTATATATATTTTATATATTATATGAGGTATAGTATATCTATATATATATATATATATATATATATATATATATATATATATATATAATCTATATAAACATAGGTCAACCAGATAAGACTGAAACAGGCTGAAAGGAAGACAATCAGAACCTTTGGTGGCCTTAGAAAACCCCACTGGTTCCAGAGTGGTGTCTATGTGCAGCCCTCTTGAGGCTTCTGACTTCATCAGCTTCATTCCTCATTCATCACACCCTGAGGTTAGGGGCTGGCTCCTCGACCTTGTAGACCTGGACTCAGGTGACTTGATGGTCAAGACGCTTTCACTTCCCCTCTGACAAGTCAGTTTTCTCTTGGACAGTCCACTTAGGCTTCAAAAGTGCCACCTGTGCAGTGGTAGGCACTTTAAAGAGACCCTCCCTGCGTCCATGAGGCTGGGCCAACAGCTGAAAGCACCCAGGACGGTTTGTTTTTTGGTCTCCTTAATGTTTCTTTGGAGCAGGGCAGGGGGAGGCGGAAGGCAGCCTGCACAACTGCAGAAGGATTTTCTTACCCTTATGATCCTATGATCTCTGCCTGGGATTATCTGGCCCCGTGCAGTGACAGCTGCAGACAGACTCCCTTGCTCAGGGGTGTTCAGCCTGACGTAGCCCAGGACAGTGGGTTCGGGGCCCATGTAGAGGTGACAACCGCTCCATCAGCTAATGATGTGGGGGGGCAGTGTAGCAGGAACCATCAGCAACTGTGACCATGAAGGATGGTGGAGAGTGTACCCCAAAGACAGGGCTGGCCCTGGTCACTTTGGTTAAGTCATGAAGAAACGGAGAGGTTGCGGGAAGACAATTCCAGCTGCAAGCCCGTGATCCTGTGGCTCTCTGTTGTCATGTAGCACAGAGAACAGACAGCAGTGCTGTTTAAACAAAAAGTTAGCTGGATGTGATCAGTGAGGGGAGGACAAGTCTTGGAGCTGGAGTCAGAAAAGTCCGGTTTATCCTCTGCCTTGGACACGTGCTAGCTGTGTGACCCTAGCCGGTCACTTCCCCTCCATCTGCCCCCATGTCATGTATATGCATGTATGCATGCATGTGGGAACACATGTATGTGTGTTCGTATCCATGTGCTTTGTGAACCTTACGGGGCTGTATAAATACAAGCTATCATTATCCTCAGGTCTTCTCAGACTTTTCTTAACTAGGGGTTATGCACAAGAGAAGGAACAGTGTCTGTTGCCTCCATAGTCTGGGACTCCCAAGAATCTTAACCAGATGGAAGGCTCATCTCTCTTCCTGGTGAGCAGTTGAGTGCCCCCTTCCCTGCCACACATACCAGGTCTGTCCTTCCCACTTTGTAGCACTGCTTCATCTGAGACTCGAAGAACAGAGGGAGCTGTGGCAGGGTGCCTTGGGTGGAGCTGTGTGACCCCCTCACTGGACCAGGAGAGAGCTCAGCATCTGGCTCAGGAAGATTCCTTCTCCCCAGAGGTCATTTGGAGCAGGGCCTGGGACTGCTGAAATGTCAAATGCCCAATATGGGAGACAGCTCTGAAGTCCACGCCCTGGAAACCTCCATCAAAGGAGTCGTGAACACGGGGGGGCAGTGGAAGGAAAACAACTGAAATTACCAAGATCTCCAGAAGAAGAAGATTCAGGGAAAGACCTTGTGTATAAGCAGACAAACCAACAGGTTAAGTATTACTAGCAGAAGGGCACTGTGGCCTTCAGAACAGCCAAAAGAGTCCAGGTGCCTGTAAACAACTATGCCTACAATCCTGGACAAAGGAACATGAGTCAGCTCCTGGTGAGACAGAGGAGCCTATGGATTCTCGAGAGATGGAACCTGATCAGAATGTTCCTGAATAGTTTAAAAGAGAAATAAGAAAGTAAAATTAGAAATTATGACCTTGTACAAAGCAGAGATGATTGGCAGACTGTAGCGAGTCACCGAAGACACAAAAGAGGGGAACTGCATTCCCAATCTGGAAGACAAAGCCACAGCATTCTGTACAAGCTGAACCTGTGACTTTGGCAGGAGGCAAAGACTGTAGATCTCCCAAAAGATGAGTCCAAAAGAAACAGTTAAGGACAGTGGCCCCAAACTGGTGAGCAGAGAAAACCAAGTCACCCGTTCCAGTGTGTGTGTGTGTGTGTGTGTGTGTGTGTGTGTGTGTGTGTGTGTGTGTGTGTGTGAAGCCCTATGGTAACTCTGGTACCCAAAGTCAAAACAGTAATCTAATGGAAAGACTGGGGGCGGGGGGCACTAATGAAGCAGGAGCTCCAGGCCTGTGGGCTCCTACGGCAAAACTCAGAGCCGTACCATTTTTGTAGAAAGATCCATGGTCTGGATCTGTAAACACTATATTAGATTGCCTTCTGTTGGGGGGAGGGAGAAAAAAATTGTAAAACTCAAAACCTTGCCCAAAAGATTGGTAGAAACTACTATTATATGTAATTGGAAAAGAAAATATTTAAATAATGGGAAAAAAGAAATATCCATGGTCAGTCAAAGCAAGCTTTCATAGAAAGAAACCCAAACCTTGAGATTACCAGATCTTCAGACACACCCCCCCCCCCCCCAGACACCAGCAATACAAGAAGGGCAAACAAATCCAACAATACAAAATAACAGCAGAGGAACCATTAAGGTCTAAATGGATGGTGAGACTAGGTGAATGCAGAAGTTAACTCCATGATGGTGAGAAATAGGCTTGAACCATTGTGGTCTAAACCTCGCAACCTTCTTCATACAGATGAATTAAGTTTTGTTTGTTTTTGTGGCTTTTTTTTTTTTGCTGGAACTAAATTACAAAATGAGGTGGCATATAAAAAGGGAAGGAGGGAGAATATGAGAAGGATTAATATGAAATGTACCCTAATTTGAGTCAAAGGCTAACAACAAAGGGAGAACACCTATAGTCCCTCGGGAATGTGAACTCCAAAAGAGGCAAAAGGAGGGATCGAAACAGGGAAGGTAAAAGGAAAACGTTTCATGACAAAAGAGAGATATTCTATAAAGGAAGATGGAGGCCTTAGAAAGAATATGATTTGCAAGGATTTAGTTCTCAAAGAAACTACTCAGCTCCTGGGGACTACTAATAGAGACAGTCAATAGCCTCAGCAGAGCTGCAAAATAAACCCTCAGAAATCAAGAACATTTAGAATTACAGTATTAACAGGACCCAAGACGCAGTAATGGAAAGGGAACCCATTCCAAGTAACTACAAAACTCATTAGCACTCTGGAGATCAGTCTACCAAAGCACACAAAATACCTGTTTATATTCAATTACAAAATGCTCCTTAAAGAAATAAAGAATTAACTTTTAATAGCTGAAGGTATATTCAGTGCTTGTGACTGGACCATGCTAATGTAATAAATATGACAGAATCACCTAAATGAATTTATAGTTTTGATGTTATACCAATCAATAAATGTTATAGAAATTGATAAAATAATTAAATGCATTTGAAAAAATAAAAGATATAGAAAAACAGGAATAATTAAAAAGATAAAGGGATGAAATAGGAATAGGGCCTCCAGATCTCAAACTATATTATAAAGAAATCATCAAAACCATCTGAAATTGTTTTAAAAAATCACTAGAACTGAAAATGGAAGAATTAAAAACAATGAAACTTAATCCGGTGTTCAAAAAATTAGTCAGGACAGAGCTTCCATTTTGATAAAAACTACTGGGAAAACTGGAAATCTATCTGGCAGAAATTAGGCTTAAAACAGTATCCTATTTTGACAATATTCCACAATACAGTTTAAATGGATGTGTGACCTTAAAGATCATTAAAAATTGAAGGAGAAACAGATTATATACCTCTCACAGCTCCATGTAGGAGATATAGTCTTAACCAAACAGGATATAGAGCCTATTAGAAAAGATAAAATCGATTACTTTGGATTACATGAAACTGAAAAGCTTCTACAGAAACAGAATCCGTGTACTTAAAATAAGGATAGATTGAATGAATCTACCAAGTCTTTAGATTGAGTTTCTGATAAGGAGTTTAAGATTCAAAATTCAATCTACCTTCTCTTGCTGTTTCTCATGTATATGTATGTGTATATATACATGTGTATGCATCTGTGTCTAAAAATTGAGTCACAGAATATGAACTGTTCTCAAAGGAATTAATTGCAAAGTGTTAACTTTGAAAAAATTTTCCATTTCATTAATAAGAGCAATAAATATACCTAAAATTTTACATCACATCTTGCAAATTAGCAGAGAAATAAAAGATGACAAATATTAATGTTGGGGGCGGCTAGGTGGCCCAGTGGAAAAAGCTCGGCCCTGGAGTCAGGAGTACCTGAATTCAAATCCAGCCTCAGACACTTAATAATTACCTAGCTATGTGGCCTTGGGCAACCACTTAACCCCATTTGCCTTGCAAAAAAAAAAAAGCAACTAAAAAAAATGTTTACCTTGGGGGAGTTGGAGGAAGAGAGGCACACTAGTGCATTATTGGTGGAGCTGTGAAACAATTTTGGAATTATTAAATGAAATAATTAAAATGTCCATACCAGATGACTCATTGATTAGGCTTATATCCCATGGAGATGATTGATAATAAGATAAAGTTCCATTTATACTAAAATACTTAAAGTAGTAACTTTTCTTACAGCAAAGAATTGGAAACAGAGTGCGTGTCTATTACTTGGGTAATGGCTAAAGAAATTGTGGTATGTAAATATAATGGAATTTGACATGAAATATTACCTACTGTAAGAAATGAATGTGATTCACACAGAAAAGCAAGGAAAGATCTATATAAATTAAATTAATGCAGAATAAAGTTAAAACAGAGTTAAGAAAACAATATATTCAGTACTACTTAAAAACAGAACCCCCCCTTAAAAAAAGCAAACATTACAAAATTATACAAGAACAAGTGTGACTTGGGGGGGATAAAAAGAAATAAGCAGATACTTGTCCCCTTCTGTTTTATATAGGGAAGAATTCCACAAATGTTATAAATTGCAAATACATTCAGATTTGTTTATTGATCAAGGATGCTGATTTTTTCCTCTTTATATTTTAAAAAATATTATTTTAGGGGTGGCTAGGTGGCAGCAGCAAAAAAAAACAAAAGATACTATTTTTATTTAGAATTGGTCTCTAGCAGGAATATGATCTGGTGAATATAGTGATGTAAAAAAGCAAAAAGACATTTAAAAACTTATTTAAAACAAAACAATGAATAATTAATTTTAAGGTCAAAATTGTATTTCACATTATAAATCAATCTTTTTTATTTGTTTGTTTGTTTTAGGTTTTTGCAAGGCAAATGGAGTTAAGTGGCTTGCCCAAGGCCACACAGCTAGGTAATTATTAAGTGTCTGAGGCCGGATGTGAACTCAGGTACTCCTGACTCCAGGGCCGGTGCTCTATCTATGCAGTGCGCCATCTAGCTGCCCCACATTATAGACCAATCTTAAATAAAATTTCAGCAAAGAGATTACAAGTTATTACTAGGATAATATGGCATAATTAGGTAGGATTTATACCAGATAGGCAGAAATTTTTCAGTTTTAGGAAAACAATCAATATGATTGACCATATCAATAACAAAGCTAACAGTAATCATGTGATTATCTTAATAAATGTTGAAAAAACCTTTGACAAAAATACAACACCTATTCTTATTAAAAACACTAGAGAATGGGGCTGCAAGGTGGCACAATGAATAGAGCACCAGCCCTGGAGTCAGGAGAACCTGAGTTCACATCCGGCCTCAGACACTTTATAATTACCTACTGTGTGGCCTTGGGCAAGCCATTTAACTCCATTTGCCTTGCAAAAACTAAAAAACTAAAAATAAAATAAATATAAAAACACTAGAGAATAAAGTTTTCCTTAAAATAATAATATCTATCTAAAATCATCCACAAGCATTATATGTAATAAGGATAAACAAGGTCCATTTCCAACAAGATATCAAGGGTGAACAAGGATGCCCATCATCACCACTACTATTCCATTTAGTATTAGAACAGCTTTAGCAATAAGAGAAGAAAAAGAAATTGAAGAAAATAGACTAGGCAGTGAGAAAGCAAAACTCACTTTTTCCAGATGATATGATGATATAGTTAGAGAAGCCTAGATCAACTAAAAACTACTTGAAACAATTAAGAACTTCAGTGGAATGGCAGAATATGAAATAAACCCACATAAAACATCAGCATTTCTATATGTGAACAATAAAACCCAAAGGCAAAAGATAAAAAAGAGAAATTCCACTTAAAGTAACTACAGACAACATAAAATACTTAGAAACCTAGAAATTATATGAACACAATTACAAAGCACTTCACACAAAGTCAGATCTAATTGGAAAAAACATTAGTTGCTCATGGTTAGACCAAGCTAATATAATAAAAATGGCAATTCTGCCTAGATTAAGTTACTTATTCAGTGCCATATCAATCAAACTATCAAATAACTATTTTACAGAGCTAGGAAAAAAAAGTCACAAAATTCATCTGGAGCAAGAAAAGGTCAAGAATATAGTGGAATTAATGGAAAAAAATGTAAAAAGATGACCTAGTTTAGATCTAAAACTATACTCCAAAGTGACAGACAACAAAGTTGCCTATATTAAGAAATAGAGAAATGGACCAGTGGGTTAGGATTGGTATAAAAGAAAGTGGTAAATGTTTGACAAACTCAAAGATACTGGCTTCTGGGATAAGAACTCACTATTCAACAGAATTCCAACACTATCAGAAAACTGGAAAATAGGGCAAAAACTTCTCACACACCTATACCAAAATAAGGTCAAAAATGGGAACAGGATTTAGACAAAAAGGGCAATACCATAGACCATTGAACAGATGGAGAAATACTCTCTCTGCAGATCTATGGAAAGGGAAGAAATTTATGACCAAACAATAAATAGACAATATTATAAATTGCAAAATAGATGATTTTGACTATATTAAATTAAAAAGGGGTTGTACAAATAAAACCAATTCAGTCATGATTAGGAGGAAAATGGAAAGGTAAGAAAACAATTTTCACAGCTAGTTTTTCTAATAAAGGACTCATTTCCAAAACATATAGAGAACTTAATAAAATTTATTACAAGTCGTCCCCCAATTGATAGATCGTCAAAGGATATAAACAGGCTGTTTTCAGATGAAGAAATTAAAGCTTTCTTTATGTCATTCTTTAAGTCATGAAAAAATTGTTCCAGTTCATTACTGATGAGAGAAATGCATTTTAAAACAACTCTGGTGGGGACAGCTAGCTAGCACCAGCCCTGGAATCAGGAGGACCTGAATTCAAATGTGACTTCAGACACTTATTAATTACCTAGCTGTGTGCCCTTGGGCAAGTCACTTGTCCCCACTGCCTTACAAAAAAAAAAACAAATGAAGATTTGTCTTATGCATACATGACCTTCCTCCTATTTTTGAAGAATGAACAAATGACGTTCTCTTCAGTGAAAGTCCTTGGCTGACCATGAGGGCTCTTCATAGAAGAGTCTTGTGCCTCCAGTTGTCAAGGATATTGGTCACCTCCATTCCAAGCTGGTTGTCAGCCATGGGGCTGAGCGGCCCTCTGTGTGCCTCCCTCTCAAACATCAGGGCATTCCCATAGAGGTACTTTGGGAGGATGGGCAGAGCCGGAGTCCCAGAGTCATGGCACCGGGGCCAGACAGACTCTGGAGTCGCAGCAGGAGCCCAAGTTTCCAGTGACATCTTTGAAGGGCTTTGTTCTCCGGCCCTGCCCAATCATCTCAGGCATCTGCTCTTTCTGGGTCTGACTGGCAGCATTTTTTTAACTGTTCCCCTTTCTCACTTACTTCTCTGCCCACCACTCAGCAACTTCACCATCTAACAAAGATGAAAAAGATTCAGTAAAACTGAACATGACCCCATCAATAGCCGTTTATGATGTACTAAAAGAAAGGCCACAGCAATCCCTGCCCCCTAGCTTCTATTCTGATGGAGCTGAGAGCAAGGATTCAGTATACATACAGGAGAGAGAAGGGCACCCCAGGGCAGGAGGGAAGAACCCAACACAACCTTCTGCAGAGGGTGGCATCTGGGTTAGGTCTTGGCCCAGTGAGAGCACCTGAGAGGACGAGCTGAGGATGGAGGGAGAAGGCTCTGGATACAGTGGTGATAACCAGTGTCCCCCCCCCCCCCCTTCTTCCTCCTCTCCCTCTCCTTCCTTCTCTTCTCCACCTCCCTTTCTTCTTCTATTTCTCCCCTTCCTCCTTTTTGTTTGTGAGGACCAGTGAGTTGGGCCCTATGGCTCTGATATCCAGCATCTAAAGGGTGGAAGAAGGTGTGAGGAGCCTGGAAGGGTAGCAAAAGGCCAGGTTAGGAAGATCAGACCTCAACCAGTCCAGGGAGGACTCTCCTGTCACCTCTTCTCTGGGTCCACCCTTGGGCATCATCATTCCATCTTGTTTCCCTTTGACCATTCTGTGCCCTCCTGCAAGTCGGTTCCCTGGTCCTGCTCACCCCTCTGCAACAGTTCAGAAGGGCCTTTCTTGCCTCTGAAGGCTCCCCCTTTTCTGCTTCCACCCCATTCTCAGCCTCCTGTCATCTTCTTCTAGGTAGAGGAAGAACTGGAGGAGCAAGAATTCCTGGACCGCTGCTTCCAGGAGATGCTGGATGAAGAAGACCAGGACTGGTTCATTCCCTCTCGTGATCTGCCTCAAGGCATGGGGCAGCTGCAGCAGCAGCTTAATGGACTTTCAGTCAGTGACAGTCACAGTTCAGAAGATATCTTGGTAAGGGTCCCCCTGGAAGCGGCCTTCCCCAGTGGACTCTCCTTCCCTCTTCCTAACTTGAGGAAGGAGACTGACCACTGGACGTGTAGCCAAGGTCAGGACGAGCACTGCAGATGGCCGTCCTCTCCAGATGGCCTCCCTTCCACCATCCCTGAGACCTTGTCTCCTCCATGGGACTCCCAGTCACATAAACTACTTGTAGACAAGTAGGGGACATTGAGAAGGATCTTGTTTTTATTTAATCTTATTATTCCAACTAGTGCAAAAAGGCTCCTTAACATTCCTTCTTCTGTAAGATTTGAGTTCTACATATGTCTCCTTCCTTCCTTCCCCCCTCCCCCTCCTCTTGACATCGAGTATTCTGATATATGTTATGCATGGATACCTGTTAAATGTATTTCCAGGGGCAGCTAGGTGGCGTAGTGGATAAAGCACTGGCCCTGGAGTCAGGAGTACGTGGGTTCAAATCTGGTCTCAGACACTTAATAATTACCTAGCCCTGTGGACTTGGGCAAGCCACTTAACCCCGTTTGCCTTGCAAAAACCTAAAAAAAAAAAATGTATTTCCATATTATTAATGTTGTGAAAGAAAGAAAACAAAAGAAACCAAAAAACCATGAGAGGGTTAAAAAAGCATAAAGCATAAAACAGCATTTCTAAATGGAAAATAGTAAGTTCTGCTCTGAATCCAGACTTCACAAATCCTTCTCTGTATGTGGAGGGCGTTTTCCACATTGTCCCGTGGAGGAGAACCAAGTCCATCTTAGTTGATTGTCAGCCGGTCGCTGTTGGCGTTCATGGTGGTCTGTTGAGAGGGGCTTTTAAGGCTGCTGTTCACCTCCAGCTTAGGAGTCCAGACATATTCTGCATTTTAGCTAGGCATGGGTTTTGTTTAATTGTCTGGGGGTAAATTTCTGGCAGCATGGCGGGTCTTTGGCAGAAGGTTTGTGGAGGCCTCAAGCATTCGTTCACTTGCTAGCTAGCAGACAGCCTATGGTGCCTTCTGAAATCAGTTAAGGGGAAAAAATGAGCCCTCTTAGTGGAGCTGATTTAATGCCCAACCTCAGTCTTAGCTTGGGATGGCTGAGAATTGAGCTCATGCTGTGAGATCATGGCTCTTACACTATGACTTCAGAAGGCAGAGGTGTGAGGGGCAAGGTGGCCAGAGGGTTTGGGGGGAAGGAGTGCTGGTGGTCCTGAGGACCCTCAACTGGCCGCCTTCTCCTCCTTCCTTGTGGTTCTGACATCCACCAAGGAAGCCAGTCTGCTCTTTAGTCCCTCAGGTCCCAGAAGTCTTTTCCTGAAGCTCCAGAGGCAGCGGCACTAGGAGTGGGCCAGAGTCGCCCACTCAGCTACTTACATTCTTCTCTTGCCTCCTATTTCAGAGCAAAAGTAACCTGAACCCTGATGCCAAGGAGTTTATTCCAGGAGTGAAGTACTGAACCTTCCCGGAACCTTTCAGGAGGACTTGTGGGTCCCTCTTTCCAGGGACAAAACTGCACAAAGAGGCGGGGGCTGGAGGGGGGTGGGGGGCGCCAGGGGAGGGGAATGGAAGAGGGTCAAGCTCGACACTGTGAATCGAGTCTCTAACGTGGGTGATCTTATCTACAAGCTTCTGCGTATCTCTTTTGTTCTGCCAGTCTGCAGTTGGGTTCTCTTGGGTTTTTTTTTTTCTACTTTTTTAAAACATAATCGCTTTTTTTTTCCTTTTTTTGTTTGTTTTTGTGTGAGGGGATTGTGTTCTTTCTGTCTTTCCTTCCCCCATAGAGGATGTTTGTATGTTAAGCATCTTTTTCCAGGATTAGTGTTTTGGGAATGCCCTTCCTGCAACATACTTGTCAGATTTAAGGAAAACCTGAAGAACCCCTTAATACATCCACTGAGCTGGTGGAATAGGAGGAAGGGGAGGGGAAAGGGGGAGAGGAAAGGCGGGGGTGGGCTGCAGGCTCAACATTTCCACCCCCACAGGGCAGAGGTCCTTTTCTCTCTACACAGAATTGCATCCTAGGCCTCTATGAGAGCAGTCACCTACCGGCTGGCTCACAGTGACCATTCAGGGAGCAATGTCTCGAAATCTCCTTTCCAAACCATAATAATCACATTGGTCTCAGGTACTCCTGGTCCTGTGATGAGTCTGAAGGGTCTGCTCACAGTTACCTTTGCTCTCAATGTTCAGAAAGTACAAATAACAGTGAGACTTGATTTTCCATCTCCTCCTCTAGGGTCCCCAGCCCCCTTTTCCTTCCCTCAGCCTGTAGATCCCTTGGTTTTAAGTCAGTGTTAATGAGGCGGTGGGATTGTGGGTGGGATGGGGGGGGTTGCCACCAGCAGCTCAGACCTGGGCATTCCTTTGTGGATGTTCTTAACTCAAAAGTTGAACTGCACAACTGTGATTTTTGTAATAGTTACCTCTGTTAGCATTGGGCACCGTCTTCTCTCTGCCAGCTTTCCTCTCCATAAAGGCTGTGCTCCCCAGGGACTTGACACCACAGGGTGAGGGATGTCCAAGGAGAGGTCTTCTTGTTAACATGGGCCCCTCGTTGTGCAGTTTTGCCTGAGGGCCCTTCAAGAGGACCCTTGAATGAGGGGAGGGCACAATCAGCTCCTTGCTGGTGTGGCTGCTCCACCTGGGTCCATCAGGTCTTTCCTTGGGGTGGTCCCTCCATCCTCAGGGGTCTTTGTTATTACAACTCATCAGAACCTTAACAAAACACTAGCTTCGTGGTCAAGGGGAGAAGTGGGCCAAGGCTCCCTTCCTACCTGCTGCCACCTTGGAGTGGCACAAGCTAGAGGGGTAACCAGTAAGAACAGAAGACCACTTCCACTTGAAAGAAAAAGCACGTTCCAAGACCTAGCCACTGAAAAGAGCCACTTTGATAGAAGGCCTTGATTTCTCAATGAGCCAGATTAGGGTCATTTTTTTAAACTCTGAACCATTCCTTTTCCCTCTAATTTACCCTGGTGTCTCTTGCCTTGCTTGTTTGGAGACAGCACTCTCGTCTAGAAGGTTGCCTTTCTGAGATGCCAGCAGGGCCTCCCTCCATTCTTCCCTACCTTGAGATGTTCAGCTCCAGGCATCAGGTTTTCCTGTTCATGTTCCCAAATCCCCTTTCCCAGGCTGCTTTTCTTCTGCCTTCAGGGGGAGCTGTGAAGGCCTTGGCTCTACTCCTGTCCCTATGCTGGTGAGGAAGGGGATGGTCCATCACTGTGAGGACCAGTCAGCTATCCGGGTGTGACCTGGAGACTGAGCTCTCTCCTGCCTGCGGCATCATTGGCAAGGGTCTTGGCTTTTTGCCAGCACATCCTCTATTTGGCCAGTCCCAGATCCGTGAGGATGGAGGAGCTCTTGTGCCCAACTGGCTTGGTCCCAGTGCCGAGGCCCCTCAAGCCTGGAGAGCAGCTTTGCCGCAGGTGCCCCTCCTCACTGCTCTCACCAGTTGCCTTGCTTCACCCAGTCTGAGCAGTCAGGGGAGGTCTTGGAGCTTTGTGGGAGAAGAGGACAAAGCTGCCCCTCCTCCCCCCAGTGCTCAGCCCTTTGAAAGTTGAAGCTAGTATTTTAGAGAGCCTCTCTAGGGGGTTGGACTGAAGCAACTACTCATTTCAGTTTCAGGATCTTTTACTGGGAAATGGAAGCTGTGTAGTTAGTGGATCATAGATCGAGACCAACCTCCACATGTTACAAGGGTGGAAAATCAGAGACACTAGGCGTCTGAGGCTGGGTTTGAACCCTAGCCTTTGGCTTCAGGCCAGCTATTTCTCCAATTTTGGTTCTTGATATGCACTTAACCCTGGACCCTGGGCAAGCCTGGAAATCCTTGCTTAGGAAGGATTATAGTTGAGGTACTGTCTAATGAGTAAGATGAAATTCCTCATTAAGAGGCTTTTTTAAAGTCATTTTTAAAAAAGGCTGTTTTTTAAAATGGTGGCAGTCACCCTTGCCTTTTCAGATTTTCCCACAGTGCCAACTGAAGAGTCTGCTGTTGTCTCCTAGTGTCTTCTGATTTTGAATCCTTGTTGTGGTGGGGAGACTGAGACTTGGGGGTGTATGTGGGGGGGAGCAATGGCAGAGGGGAATTAGAAACACGTGAAGGTTTCAAAACTTTCCCCTAGGCCTCCAGGCTTCTGTAAATATGGGTCTTTAGGAAGAGGTCTTCATTAAGTTTGCAATGAAACTATTTAAAGTTTTCAAGAAATGCGAGCCCCATAGCGTGAATAGGATTATTGGTTGTATGAGAAGAAATGTGACAAGATGGTATGGCAGTCCAGAGAGGCCCTGGTACCTCAGATGGGGATGGAGTTGAGACAGGCCCTGGGGTGTCTATTAGAACCCCACAGATTTAATTGCTGGGAAGGTTGGAGAGCAAGTGGGCCAAGGGCTTCCCGCCACAGGATGAGAAGGCTTTGTTCCAGCCCCTCCCCTCTTCACCAAACCCCGGGAAAGGGAGGGTCTGAAGGCCACTGGGCCCTCTACTGTCCTAGACTAGAGCTGCACCAGACAAGTCTAGTAACAAATTTCAGAAAAAGAAATTTGTTTTATCTTCCATCTCTCCTTGCAAAGGGAGTTGGACCTGGAAGAAGGAAATGGTATCTTCCATTTCCCTTGAGCTCCTTGATTTTCTCTTCCACCCCTGTGGTCACAGTGGCCTTCTAGGGCCCTGGAGGCAGAGAACAGAGAAGTCCTTGAGATCTTCCATCACCAAGCACACTCATTTGTCTGATGAGCTGTTCTCATCCTGGTCACCCCCACTTGGAAAATAGAAGCACATTTTAAAAGCAGAAATTTTGTTTATTTAAGGTTATAAAAACGTGGAGTTTACTGTAGCCAAAACTAGATAACTAAGAATTCAGAACCCTTCATGTTGGTCACAAACACAAAGCACACCTTGACTTTCAGCCACCATTGCCACAGCTGCCTCAAGAAGAGCCATAGGAGCAGAGGGGAAAGGCCCGACCCAGCTCCCTCCACAGGAATGACCCTTCAGAGCCAGCCTCATTTCACACACTCTTCTCCAAGAGCCAAAACGTCTGCATGGGTTTTTTAAACGACAGCTTTTGCTTGTTGGAAAGCTTGAATTCCATTTGCTCTCAGTGCAAATATTTCTGGAGCCTTCCAAGGCAACTGTTGATGGAATAAATCATGGCATACCAAGTGGACTGAGCTTGAAAGCATCCAAGTTGAGAAATCTTTCCAAAGCAGTTTTCTAATGGATATGGGAACCCCTCTCCGTAGATCATGTGACCGCTGGGGAAGGGGGAAGGAGCTCTGGAGGCTGGGAGGGGTAGGACTGATGCAACGGAGAGCTCCAGCCAGAAGGGAGGCATGGACCAAAGGTGTCTTGGCTGCCTTTTGGAACTGCAGCCACTGGAATTGTCCCCTTGTCACCTCTTGTCCTTGCAGTCTCCTGGGGATGGGGAAAGACTTGTAGGAATGGCTCTTGTAGAAATATCAAAAAAGCACTTTGTTGAAGCACATGCTACACAGTAGTTGGGTGAAGAGCTATCCACAATATTTTGTTGGGAAGGGAGAACAGGAGTTTAAAATTAAATTTTTTTTCATAAAAAATGTAAAAAAGGGAAAAAAAGATACTTTTTCTGAACTTTGCTATTCAAACCAAATGGCAGCTCTTGAAAATGTCAATAAAATGAGAAGGCAATGATTGGCTGTGGCAGTCAGTTCTTCTGTGTGAGTCCTTCTTACATCAATCTCAACTGCTTTGGCGTCTGCCATGGTGGTTCTGTCTACTTGAATAGGAATCTGCCTATGAGAATCAGACTCAGGAAAGCAAGGGTGGAAATAAAACAGAAATTTATAAAAATTAGTTACAACACATAGAAAAGGAGAAAGAGAGGTAAAAACAGTCAAGCAGCATTGGCAGGAGCACAGGTCTGAGAAGACTGTGGCCCTAAGCAGGAGTCCAACACAGGTTTTTGTGTCTTGCCTCTTAATCTAGAGGGCAGAACGTGAACTCCCTTCCCATTACCGGACTAGGAATCACAAATGTTTCTGTTACAACCATTAATTCTTTATATCTTTCCAGTCAATTATTTGCATCTCCATCCAATTTCTACATTCGCAATTCATCTTTCCCCTGCATCAGTTCTAGTCCTTACTCTGCCACCAATTAGCCATCTGACCCAGCAGGCTCTTCCATGTTCCTGAGGGTCCTGATATATCCAGTGGGGAGAATCCCATCTGCCTTGCCTTCCTTGAGGTGATTTGATGAGGAAAGGGTTTTTGTAAAAGATTCTTCTCAAGAAGTCCTGGTTGAAAGAACTCAGCATGTTTGGCAAGAGAAAAGGAAACTCTTGTTTTCTAGTATATGAAGGATAATCGTGGAAAGATCAGAGGAGAGTTGCAAAAAGGCCAATATAAGTTTGAAATCAGGAAAACCACCTTAACCATCGAAGTGGTCTAGAAGTGAGATGGCTGGCCTCCCAAGGTGGCCAGCTGCCCAACCATCTCTTTTGTGGATGGGTTGGACGCCACATCTTCTAAGGGTCTTTCAAATCATATGAGTGTGTTTGGACTTACCTCTGAGCACTGTGAAGAGGTAACAGACATAGAAAGTACCAGTAAAATTTTGCTACCTTTATTGATTAACAAAGGCATTGTCCTTTTGTGGTGTCTAATGTCCACTGGCCCCCAAGTAGCAAGGCCTGTCTGAACTAAGGGAAGGAGTATTTAAAGAAGGAATCTACATTTTGTTCATAGTCCAGGGGAAGCATCTGCCCAACAGACTTAGCCCCCAGGCTTGCTCCCCCTATGGCAGAGGAATACTTCAGCTTCAGCAGGGTGAAGTGGGAGAAGGCTCTCTGCGTTTTCCTTCCCTCAGCCAGGGTGGAGATAAAGGCTAGAATGGGAGAGAAGAGAATCAGAAGTTTGAGCTCTGGCAGAGTCCAGTGTCTAGAAGCTCTAGTGTGGTAGGTTTTCTTGGCTAGTGGGTGCCCTCTTCCTCTTGCCCCTCCCTGCTTGCTCCTCACTTGGGGTCCCTGTTTACCTTCTTTTAGCAGCTCCCAGCTCCTCCATACAGAGCCCACACACAGGATGGGGAGGCCCATGGGACCCTGGAAAAGTGCCTGTGGAAAGATGAGAGTGCTTTACTGATGCTGGTTCTTATGAGGAAAGGGCTACCAGCTCAGCGTCCTCCAGCCCCATATCTGTCCATCTGCTCTGGCCCCCCCACAAAGAGCCCAAACTGAGAGACTTCCTAAGGAATGGAGGGAGATTAATGGGAGGTCACAGGTAACTGAGTCAAATGCCTTCATTTTATATTTGAGGGCAGAGGTCCAAGACTAAAAGTCTCTTGGTCAAGGTTGACATGGTCCCTCAGTTGCTACCAAGATACAGAGCTAGGATTCCAACTTGGATCCACTGCGTGTGTGTGTGTGTGTGTGTGTGTGTGTGTGTGTGTGTGTGTGTGTTAGGGGAGGGGAATCTAGATCAGTGATTTATTCCAGAGAGCCCCTAGAGTGGAAGTATCTGCTCTTGATGGAGATTGAAAGCTCCTCTACACATGAGGCCTGTTTTTAGCCTAAATGGGGTACATGCTCTTACCCAATCCTTTATCTCCTGCCTTTGGACCAGCTGTTACCCATACCCACAGTGCCCTCCCTTCTCATGCTCTGGGAGAATATGCAATTTTCTTCAAGGTTTCAGCCCAAGCAGCTCCAACAGGAGACATTTCCTGGTTCCCAACTCAACCAGTGTCTCCCCACCCATACAAAATACAATAGTGTGTATTTACTTGTCTGCATAGATAGAGAACACACTAAGCAGCACTTCTAAATAGAGCCAGACCCTGCTAAGCATATGGGTAGTTTTTCCCATGCAGTGTACGCTCCTTGAGGGAAGGCATTGTTTTATTTCTTTTTTTCCTCAGCATTTGAGTCTTGTTGAATTGGAGTGAATTAGAAAGTTGCCTGGGGAATCTCAATGTGAGTCAGGTCTTCAACCTTGGGCTTCCTGACTCCAAGGCCAGGTCTGTTTACTACACCAGACTGTCTCTGAGTCTAATGGACTCAGGTTAAGTGAGAGAAGGACAGAGATGTGGATGCATGGAAACAAGGAGCTAGAAGAGACAGAGATAAGAGAAAGAGAAATGAAAACAGAAGCAAAGTAAGCTTCATTTTAAGTCTATGGCTCTTCCCAAAGTGCCCGGCTTCCCTGTGCCCCACCCCCACCTCCACTTACCGGCTGAATACTGGGCAACACAGCCAGTATATGTCTGGCCAGTACTTCTCCAGCTTTCTTGAAAATATGCTGGCAGAGATGGTCACCCTGATCGGCACCTAAATTGGAGAGACAAAGGACCTGAAGAACAAGGGACTGGACTCAGCTTCAGCTACCCAGTCATTCCAATGCGCTATTGTCAACTCATTGAAATCAGGTCTTTATAGACCCCTCTTAAGAGCCCAACTCTGCAAGACATTTCAAGGAAGGAAGGGGAGAAAGTGGAACTGGTGGCAGTGGAAGCTTCCAATCTGGCTGGAGAAGCCTGATCACAGAGGTCAGTGGAGAGAGGGAAGAGTACGAAGAGTGGAAGTTACAGGGTGGTAGGCTTGGTGAGGAAGGACAGACACAAGGTGTTCTTATACCAAAATCATCAGGATTTGGTAACTAACTGTATGTGGGAGGTGAGAGAGCAAAGAGTAAAGTTTTGAGGTTATGTGTGGGAATGAGGGGAGGCTGGGGCCATGGACAGAAAGAATGACGTCAGAAGGAGGAGTGGGTTTGTGGAAAGTTAACAAATGTGAGGGATTCTTGGGATTAATGGGTGTTTGGAGATGTGGGTCTAGAACCATTAAGTTTGGGCTTTTCTTGATATAAGGGAAAATAAAGGAAGAGAAGGGAGTGAGGGAAAGAGTCAGATTTACCCAAAGCAAAGGTTTTGGTTTTTCATCTGTTTTCCCAGAAAGAGAGGTTCTCAATGGCCTGGGACAACTGAGAGGGCTGGGTCAAGCCTTACAAAATCATTGGAAAGATGAAGAACTGAGCAACAGGGATGCCAAGGAAGAGGGCCAATGAAACACTTTAAAAATGCACAAGAGAGAATAGAAAGAAGTTCAAGATGAAGGCCAGAGCAGCAACAGTTGGGACAATACCATGCAGAACTTTCTCTGAAATGGAGACCATGAAGTACCAGGAGTTGCTGGGTCCAGGGAGAGCATGGCCTTGGTGGACCCCATCTCTCCCACTGTCCTTTTCCCACCCAGCAGGAGCCAAGCTACACAAAACCACAAGGCCATGGCTTCCCACCAAATCCCTCCCGTACCTTCAGCAACTTTTTGGCAAAATCCTGCAAACATGGATTTATCAAAGTTTCTATAGAGGTGGGTGAGGAGTCCCATGCGGTCAGACACCTGAGGACACAGAACAGTGCTTAGACAGTCATCGGAAAAGAAAATGCTCCTTATGAAATGTAAAACAGATCATTTTAATTATATGAAATTAAAAAACTTCTGTACAAACAAAATGAATGCAACCAAGATTAGAAAGACAGCAGAAAATTGGGAAACAATCTTTATGGCAGGTGTCTCTGATAAAGGCTTCATTTTTCAAATATATAGGGAACCGAGTTAAATTAATAACACAAGCCACACCCACCCCCCACCCCCCAATTTATAAATGGTCAAGGGAGAGGAAAGGAAAGGGCAGTTTTTAGATGAAGAGATTAAAGCTTTAGTCCTATGAAAAAATGCTCTATGGCACTATTAGAGAAATGCAAATTAAAATAACTGAGATACCACCTCACACTTATCAGATTGACTCATATATGACCAAAAAGGAAAATGATAATTGACAGGAGATGATGTGGGAAAATTGTTGACATTCATGCACTATTGGTGCAGTTGTGAACTGATCCAACCATTCTGGAGAGCAGTTTGGAACTCTGTCCAAAGAACTAAAAGACTAGGTAGAGCCTCTGACCCAGCAATACCACCACTGGGTCTGTATCACAAAGAGATCATCAAAAAAGGGAAAGGACCTACATGTCAAAAGTATCTATAGCAGCCCTTTTCCTGGAGGAAAGATGAAGTCCAGGAGATGTCCATCAATTGGCGATTAGTCATGGAATATGAATATAATGGAATATATTGTGCAATAACAATGATGAAAGGTCAGAGTTCAGAAAAACCTGGAAAGACTTGTGTGATCTAATGCAGAGTAAAATGAGGAGAACCAGGAATGTACACAGCATCAGCGATATTGTATGATGATCACTACGAATGACTCAATTCTCAACAACACAATGATCCAAGACAAGTACAAAGGATTGAAGAAGGAAAATGCTGTCCATATCTAAAGAACTGATGGCCTCTAAATGCAGATCAAAGCATATTTTTTTCACTTACTTTATTCTTCCTCATGGTTATTTCTTTATATTGATGTTTCTTCTTCCATAACTGAGACTAATGTAGAAATATGTTTTATGTGATTTTATATATATACACATACATACACACACACACACACACACACACACACACCAAATTACCTACTATTTTAGGAAGAGGGAGAAAGGAAGAAAAGGAGGAAGAAAAATATGGAACTCAAAATCCTGTAAAAATGAATGCTAAAATTTTCTTGATATGCAATTGCAGGAAAAACAATTAAAAAAAAAGCAGAGTTTTTCCAGGCATCTTCCAGTGAATTGAACGGTGTCCAGCCCCATCACAAAGAATGCCAGCTTTGTGGTTTGAAGACAATTGGAGGAATTTCTTTTTAGAAGAAATTCTAGGAAGCCTGGGAACTATTTTCAAAAGATATGGATCTCAGAGCAATAGAATCAGAGTCACAGAATTTCCAGAGAATGAACTGATGAATCATCTGACCCTTAACAGAGAAAGGACCTGTCCCAAGCCTCAAAATCTTCTCCTAGAGCTAGGCAAGAATCTGGTCTCCAGACATTCATTCCAGGATACTCTTCATACCACCCTCCCTCTCTAACCACTTATGCCTTTTCCTAACAAATAGAGTCTTTTGTAGAAAAAAGTTAATTCTTAAGACTTCATCTGAAACCAGAGACCATCTAGACAGAATCTAGACCATATCCTTCATTTTATGACTAGAAAACCAATACCTAGACCAAGCCTTGATTTGCAGGTGGTCAAGATTTGAACCCAGGCCCCATATACAGGTTCCTGGACTTACAGTCTGAGACTTTGTCCACCTGTACACAAGAATTAAATAATTAAAAAAGAGAGAAGAAAACCAAATTATTATCAAAAATGAAAAAGGTGACTATGTCACTAATAAAGACAAATTCAAGCAACTATTGAGTTATTGTCCCAATTATATCCAATACATCTAACAATTTAAGTGGAATGGAAAAATATTTACAAAAAAGATAAACTAACTAGATTAACAGAAAAGGAAATATAATATTTGAATCAACCTACTTTAGCAAAAGAAACTGAACAGGCCATAAATGAACTTTCTAAGGATAAAAATCGTCAGGACCAGATGGAGTTGTAAGTGAATTTGTAAGTTCTACTAAACTCATTTAATGAAACAAATATTTTGCTGATACCTGAACCAGAAAGAGGGGGAAAAAATTATAGACCAATTTTACTAATAAATATGGAAGCAAAAAGCCTAAATAAAATTCTAGTTAAGAAACTACAACAATTTATCACAAAGATTATACATTGTGACCAAATGGGTTTTATATGAGGAATACAAGGATGGATTAAAATAAGGGAAACTTAGCATAATTGATTGTAAAAGTAACAAAAAATCATGTCATTGGATTTAGAAAAAGCTTTTGACAAAATACAAGAGTCATTCCTATTAAAAAAAACACTTGAAAACATAGGTAGAAATAGATTGTTCCTTAAAATGATAAACATCTACCTAAAACCACGAGCAAGCATTATTTGTAATGAGAATAAGCTAGAAGTCTTCCCAAGATGATCAAGAGTGAAACAAGTATGCTCATTATGATTAATATTATTCTCAATAATGTATTAGAAATGCCAGCAATAGCAATAAAAGAAGAAAATACTGAAGAATGGCCAATGAAGTAATAAAACTATCTTTGCAGAGGACAAGATGACACACTTGGAAAATCCTAGAGATTCAACTAAAAAGCTGGTAGAAACCATTTTTTAACAAAGTAGCAGGATATCAAATAAACCCAAAGAAACCATCAGCATTTCTATATAATGCCAAGAAAACACTGCAAGAGATAGTAAGAGATACCCCCTTTAAAATAACCACAGATAGCATAAAATACCCAGGAGTTTTATATATATATATATATATATATATATATATATATATATATATATGTATGTATATGTATGTGTATATGTATATATGTATATGTATATATATGTATATGTATATATGTATACACACCTGCCAAGACAAACCCAGGAACAACATGAACACAATTTAAAAAAAAATGCTTTTGAAATAAAGTCTGTTTTAAATAATTGAGGAAATATTAATTGTTCGTGGGTGGGCAAAGTCAATATAATAAAAATAACAATTCTACCTAAACTAACCTTATTCAATGCTATTCCAATTACAAAAAAAATTATTTAGCTAGGAAAAATATTAACAAAATTCATTTAGAAGAAGAAAACATCAAGAATATCAAAGGAAATGATGAGAAAAAAAATAATATAGGAAGGCAATTTAGCAGTACCAGATCTTAAAACTATATTATAAGAAAGTAATTATCAAAACTATCCAGTACTAGTTAAGAAATCAGTGGAAGTAGACAGAAAATACAGTGTAGTAATAAGTTATAGTAACTTTATACATGACAAATGCAAACATTTAAGCTTTTGGGATAAGACTTTACTATTTGATAAAAATTGTTAGGAGAACTTGATAGCAATCTGAAAGAAAGTAGGCATAGACCAGGGGTGGAGAGTCTTTTTTCTGTTAAGGACCAATTAGATATCTATATCATTTGCCTGCTATATTTAGTCAAACAATTCACCTCTAAAATGTTACTAGATTTATTGAATTTCAAGTCCCCACTATAGGTGCTGTGGCAACACCAGACCATGGGCCTTATACCCACAGGCCAGACACTTCCTGCTCCTGGTATAGACCAATATTTTATTCCATTTACTAAGATAAGGCCAAAATGGATACATGACCTAGCTATAAAGGGAGAGATAAGTAAATTAGAGACCATAAAACATATTACCTATCAGACTTACGAATAGGATAATTTATGAATAAACAAGAAATAAAAAACATTGTGACATATAAAATGAATAATTTTGATATCATTAAATTAAAAGTTTTAGACAAATAAAGTCAATTTAGCCAAGATGAGAAGGAAAGTGGAAAATTGAGGGAAAATATAGTTTCTCACTTAATGATCTCATATCTCAAATATATAGAGAACTTTGTTAAATTTCTAAGAATATTACTCATTCCCCTAAAAAATAAATGGTCAAAGGATCTGAACGGGCAGTTTTTGGCAAAGCTATAGTTATAGGAAAAAATTGCTCTAAATAATTATTGATTAGAGAAATGTAAATTAAAACAACTTTGAGATATCAATTGATACCTATCAGATTGGCTAAAATGATAGAAGGAAAGAATGAGAAATGTTGAAAGAGATGTTGAAAAATTGGGATACCTTATACACTACTGGTGGAACCATGAACTAATCCAACCGTTTTGGAGAGCAATTTGGAGTTATGCTCAAAGAATTATAAAACTGGGTATACCTTTTGACCCAACAATACCACCACTGGGTCTGTTTACCAAGATGATAAAGGAAAAAGAAAAAGAACCTACATGATCTAAAATATTTCTAGCAGCTCTCTTAGTGCAGCAAAAACTGGAAATTGAGAGGATGTCCATCAATTAGGAATGGCAATCAAGTTGTGATATATGATTGTGTAGGAACACTAATGTGCTGTAAGAAATGATGAGATGCTTGACTTGCATAAATGAAAAGATGAGCAAAACCAAGAGAATGTTGTTTGTATAAATATTGTTCAAAGATTAAATATAAACAACTAAGTTATTGAGTATTAGAACTTCCCGAATCAATCCAGGAAAACCCTGGAGACCTATTATGGACAATGCAATCCACATTCAGAGGAGGAAAAAAAACAACCCCCCACCCCGAATTTGAATGGATGCTGTGTTCGGTTTTTTAAATTTTCTCTTAGGTTTTACCTACCTATCTCATGATTTTTTTCTTTCCCGAGTCCTAATTTCTCATAAACAAAATGATTAATATATAAACATGTTAAACACAAATGTACATGGACAACTTTGACAGATTGGTCCCTGCTGAGGGGAGGAGGGTGGGAAAGGAGGGTGAATGTGTAACTTAAAAATAAGGAAGTGGATGAATATTGAAAAACTTTTATAATGTGTAATTGGAAAAATAAAGTAAAATATCAACCAAAAAAAAAAGAACTACTCAAATCAACTACAAAGGACCTATGAAAGAAGATGAGATCCATCTCCAGAGAAAGAACAGATAAATAGAAGGTTGCATAGTATGGTTTTAAACAAATTAATATATATGTGTGTCAAATGATGACCCTCCCTTAGCACAGAATGGTGAGGGAGAGAGGGTCAGTTCAGAATTTAAAATGTAATCAAAAAATAAAATTAAGAAAAAAAAGAATAAAGAACACCTCTCATGGCTTTTTCAGTTTCAAAGTACTTTCTTCAGAACCACCTGGGAAGGCAGGTGGTGTGAGAGCATTATCATCTCCATTGTAGCTGAGAAGGAGAGGTTCAGCCCAGGGAAGGATTTGCCTACTATAAAACAATCACCATGTGTCTGGGCCTGGGTTGGACCTGAGGTCTCCTGACTCAGACATCCTTTGTTTTATCTGCTACACCCATGCCCCTAAGATTTTGCTGGTTATGCTGGGTCAGAGTCCAGTTGTTAATGGACTGCCCCAGAGGCAGAAGGGTGCTCAGATCACTTGCCAGGGAAATTCTGGATGACCTAGGGCAAATCACTTTCTCTCTGAATTCCAGATGTTCCACTAGGAAGTTAGGCTAAATTCTCTCTCAGGTCTCTTTCCAACATAATTCTGGATAGCTGAATGAGCCTCTTTTTCATTACGAGATAACCCAACTTTGGCTCAGTTATAAAAGCAATATTACCTCATTTGAAGTTCACACAAACCCTGTGAAATTGGTTCCTAGTATTTTCCTCATTCTACAAGTAGAGGAAACTGAGGAAGTGAGATTAAGTGATTTGCCTACGGTCACATAGCTAGTAAATGTCTGAGGCTGGATTTGAACTCAGGTACCACCAAATGTCTCAAACATGTATAGCTGTAAGGGGGAGAAGAGAGGGAGAAAAAAGGTAAAATTCAAAACTTTGCCAAAAAATAATTGTTCAAAACTACCATTGCATATATTTGGAAAAATAAATAAAATATTTAATTTTTAAAAAAAGAATACTATTTAGTTAAACTGTACCCTACATGGAAACAGGGATCATATCTTATCACAACTTTGAATGAGAATGCCTAGTCGTCCTTTGATGAATTCAAGTTAGCAGGCCCAGATAAACTAAACTCTTGGATGGCTGACCTTCCAGGCTCTCAGGTTTGTAATCTCATATTACTGGTGATTCTTCATTCTTTTTCACTCCATTTATTTATTTAATTTAATTTAATTTAATTCATTCATTCATTTATTTATTTAGGTTTTTGCAAGGCAAATGGGGTTAAGTGGCTTGCCCAAGACCACACAGCTAGGTAATTATTAAGTGTCTGAGGTGGGATTTGAACTCAGGTACTCCAGGGCTGGTGTTCTATCCACTGCGCCACCTAGCCAGCCCTTTCACTCCATTTATGCAATCTCTTGTTGCATGTATGAATGTGTGTATCTTCGTACCTAGAATCATGCTGGGACAAAATGTAAACTACCTCCCCTCCTCCCAACCAAGGGGGATATGAGGAAAATGGGAGATGGGAGTTTGGAGGAAGAGGGACCTACCTGGAAGTAGGTAAACATGGCGTGTTTGAGGTAGTCTATGTCATGTGGAGACACCTCCAGCTTATCCATGGTGTCAAAGACTGTCTTCACTGCCAAATGTGCAATCCAGTAGGCTGTAGAGGGAAATGGGCATGCTTAGAATGGAAAGGGAGATGGCCTCCTATGAGACCCTCAGGGTCAGTGATCCACTAAGGTAGGAGCATGAGGGCTAGATGGCAGCGATCTGGGGCTCCCAACCTGAGCCACCATCAAGTGGGAACTGGGTGTGGTGTAAAGGCCTTCTGGATTTGGAGCCAGAGGATCTGGGTTCAGAATGGGCACTTTCTACTTCCACCACCAGCCCACTCCCCCCACACACACACACACACACCTTGGGTCTCAGGTGGGGCTGATTTGTAATATACTCTGCAAATCCTAATGTGCTCTATAAAAACTACAATGATTATTAACTATTTGCACAGAAGATGGAACGGAATCAAAATCACAATATCACAGCTGGAAGGGGTGTCAATTCTCCAGCAGTTCTAAGAAGAGAATCCTTGGCACATCCCCACTAAGGGGTCTTCCAACCTCTACTTGAAGACTTTCAGTGATGGAGAACTTGCTGCATCTTGTAGCAGCCTATTCCACCTATGGATATCTCTGTCATCAAAAATCCTTGTTTCAGAATTTTCCTCTGAAATTCCTCTTGTTGCTTCTTGGGTCAAATAGAGTAGTCCTAATCTTCCTTCCAAAGAGCCTATTTGGTGCCCCCTGAACCTTCTCTGCTCCAGGTCTAGGAACTCTCTAGTGAAGCAAGGTCCTTCCTAAATGGGATCCCAGGACTGAATATCTGGAGGTTGGTGGGGGGGAGAAAGGAAGGGTCTGGACCTGCGAGGGTATTAGGGGAAACTCCCCCTCCAAGTCAACTCTCAAGAAATTCACAATATCATGGGAGACAACATGAAACTACTCTGAACAAACAAGATACACACAGGATCAGCTGGAGATGATCAGTACAGGGAAGCCACTGACATTAAGAGGGAGGGGAAAGGTGTTCTTGAAGAAGGTGGTAGTTCATCTGAGACATGAAGGAAGTGGGGAAGCCAAGAGATGGAGATGAGGAAGGAGAGGGTTCCAGGCCTGGGGGAAGGCCAGGGAAAATATACAGATGAAAGATGAAGTGTTTGTGTGAGGAACAGCCAAGTCAGACTACATGGGGAGGGTGTAAGGAAGTGTAAGAAGCCTAGAAAGGTAGGAAGGAGCCAGCATATGGAGGGTGTGAAAAACTGGAGGATTTCATATTTGATTGTGGAGGCAACAGGAAGTTGGTGGAGTTGATTTAGTCAGACTTGCCTTTTGGGAAGATTAATTTGACAGCTGAATGAAGGATTGTCCCTTGCTCATCAGCATAGCATCAACTGATTAATGGACAGATATTATAAAATTATTGAGTTTAGGTCTGATGTCAGGAAAACTTCCAACAATTAGAATTGCCCGAGCATGCAAAAGGCTACAAAGTAGAAATAGACCTCCCTGGAGTTTTGCCAGTAAAACTTCAATGACCATTTGTGGGGTATGTTTATGGTCAGGTAGGGTTGGATGAGATGGTCTCTGAGGGCTCCCTTCCAAATCTATAATTCCAAGTCTGTGTTGGATGGATAAAGAAGTTCTATGTGAAAAGTTCAAAGCACTGGGTGCCCTGGAGAAGGGCCATGACATTGGGTGGTCATGACTCTCTAGTCTAGAGGTCAGTGAGTAGAGAGATACAGCTGATGGCACTACCACTTCCCATTCTCACCAGAGCCTTCATCACCCATGAGGTGTCCCCAGCCACCACATCCGTGCTCGGAGCCATCGGGGTTGACCAGTCTGCAGTTGGACCCTGTCCCGGAAATGAGCACCACACCACCTGGGGGAAGAGTCGGGATGGCTCAGCAATTTTCCAGTGGCAGAAACAGATATCAGAATTTTAGAAACATAACATCTAGGCTCCCTAAAGCAAAGAGTTTTGGGGACAGTAATTGTACTCTTCAAATGAGGATGGTTTCCAGTCTTCCGTTAAGGATAATGAAGTACATCCTCCAGGAAAGACCTCATTTGGTTGAGGTCTTTCTCCCAGGGAGTGAGGATTGTGTATGGAAACAGCTGTAATGGGAGTCCTGGATTTCCCACCAGTAGCCTGGATGCCCTGGAAGGGGTCATACCACAAGGCTAACCTTCCCATTTTTTGACAAAAAACCCATCTATGGACAAACTCTGTTCTAACATTTAATCCTGTCATGCTTTGGGGGATACTTCTCTGCTTCTAGGGCAAGGGTTCTTAACCTGGAGTCCCTGGAAATTATTGTTTTTCATATTCTGATATCTGTATTTCAATATAATTATTGTATATTTTATTCCACACATTTAAAAACATGATTCTGAGAAGGGATCCATGACGCAAGAGAAGTTCTCAAGACCCTGCTTTAGAGTCCGCAGCATTTTTACGCCTTCATCAAACTATGCCTCCTTCCCTTTCTGCTCTGGGCTCCCTGAAGCGGGACAGGAGAAGGTGAAGGCAGGTCAGCTCAGAGGATGTCTACAATGAAGTTTAGGGGCTAAGGAAGTTGCTACCAGCTGTTTCCAGGAAATAGCTCCTGCAGGGAGCAGAGAAATCTGGAGAAAGCTAGAGGTCTTCATGGGGGCTCTGCCAGTCTTACCATGGGGTGTGGCTGTGGCGATGGACCCCGTTGCATCCGTAGAGATGAAGTAATTTTCACTCAGGTGAGGATACGTGCTTTTCAACTGTTTGATCAAGGTGGACATTGCAGTGTTCTGTTCTGCCCCACTCAGGGTCAGGCCCTGCCATGTGGAACAGGTCAGAGTTGAGGGCCCAGGGCTCGCCAAACCCACTCTGATCCTGCTCAAGATTCTTCACTAAATTCCCCGTTTTTCAGGGTCCCATCCAACCTCTTTATCCTGGAATTCAGGGGTCTTCGACTATCTGACTCCAACGTACTTTGGCTGCCTCATCTTCATGCAGACTGTACTCCCACCAAGCCATTCTCCTCTAACTTTGCTAGTCTTTGAATCAAGACCTGGGTTTGGGATCTGCTAATGGGTCATGGAAAAAGTAGCCAATTAAAAAAAACATCCACAGAATAAAAAACCAAAACCCCCACTTCTAACACAGGGGGTCCTTAATAAATTCACACTGAATTGAAGTCAGGAGGGGGAACTTGTTTGGGCTTGGTTTGAGACCCTTTGAGTTTGGAATGCTAGCAAAACATGGAGGCAATGTGATGCCCTTAGAAGGATGGATGGATTTAAAATCAGGACTCAAAATATGATCCCTAACACAGCTGAGTGAACTTGGGGAAATCACTTGACCTCTGGGAAACTGAGTTCATCTTTCTGTTTCTTTCTTTCTCTCTCTCTTTCTCTCTTTCTCTCTCTCTCTCTCTCTCTCTGAGGCAATTGGTGTGAAGGGAGTTGCCCAGGGCCTTCCTGACTCCAGGGTCAATGATCTGGCCACTACACTACCCAACTACTCCTACTTCAGTTTTCTCAGCTGTTAAATGAGAGGGTCACACTAAATGATCCATGCTTTCTTGCTCAGTTGACTGCTCATTTGTCCCCTCCTGGTGACCTGGGGAACTCTAGGGGTCTTCTTGGCCCTAGATTTTCCCTGACACCCCATGTTGCGTCCAGACTCACCAGGCTGTGCAATGGTTTATCGAGGCTTATCCCTCCTTTCTTCTTGGCCTCATTCACAATGTCATTGATCCGTTCTGCACAGGCCTCTACTCCAATCAGCTGGTCCCGGGAAAGAAAAGGAATTATGGGGCTTTGGGCCATGCCACTATCATCCCCCTTCCCAACCTCTCCTTGCCAGAGGCTGGCCACACAATTCTGTGGTCAGGGATGTGCCAATGAACACCAAGCACCCCTTTCCCTCAAGCCAGCCTGGCTTACCCATTGGTTGGTGCTTGGTCCAGAAGCTTCTGCTATAACCTGGCCCTTTTCAGACAGCAGCAGGGCCACAGAATGAGTGGCCCCCCTAGGGAATAGGCCAAACTCAGTGTTAACTCTGATCTGATGGCAGAAACAGCCCCTGCCTTTAGGAAGCCCCTTATCTGACAGGGAAGATACAGTCCTAACTCCTCTTCATCAAATCCTCCCTGGCCGTCAAGGCCCAGCCCTTCTTCCAGGAGGACTTTGTCTCCTTTGGAGCTCCCGGAGCAGTGTGGACTGCAGGGGACCAGACTGGCGGCTTTATTAATGCTGGGAAGTCCCAGGGAATAACTTCTCTTCTTAGAAAGTTAACTGGCATTCCACAGCCAGAGAATGTTAGCGGCGGGACCCGAACCTGGGTCTTGGAAGCCTGCGCTCTGACTGCTAGGCCACAGCTGCCTCTGCTGCCAAGGGTAGCTGGCCTTTCTGAAGAACTTTCCAGAAGACTCTACTCAAGCTTCCCACCTCTGCCTCTCAGCCCCGGGGCTGACCACTCCTCCAACTCCCCATCTGATTCCAGAGGATTAGATTCTAATCAGGGCTGTGGCCTCAGTTCCCGGCCTCCCCCCCAGGGGGACAGGCAGGGTTTAAGGGGGCCCAGATAACATCTCTTTCCATCTTTTCATTTTATAAATAAGGAAGCTGAGGCCCAGACTGAAAGTAACACACCCAAAGATCAGGTTATTAGCCAATAGCAGAAAAAGGATCCGAAAGCCCAGGGTGTTCTTAAGATCCAGCCCCCTCTGGAGAAGCAATGGCACGGTGGGGTTCGGTGGGGTTCCCTGCGACCTTGGGCTTCCCAGGGTAAGCCCGTGCCACAATGGTTAGACCGCTGGTAGGTGGTAGTAGTTCCTGCGGTAGCTGGGGTCCGGAGGGCCGGGGCCCAACGCTGCCTCTGACCGCGTCTGCTGGGGGGCCTGGACAAGGCCCCCCCCACCCCGGGCCGGGGGCCCGCCGGAGGGGCCCGTGCTGGGCCTCGGCCAGCCTCGGGGGGCACGGGAGGGCGCGCCCCTGGGGTGGGGGGCTCCTCTTCCTCAGCCGCGGGGCCGGGCCTGCCTCAGTTTCCTCACCTGTAAGCTGAGGCGGAGAAGGGGACGGCGGCCCCGCGGGGCCAACAGGGCCGGGCCCCGAGCCGGTGTGGATCGGGAGGTGGGCGGCCCGAGGGCCGGTGGGAAGCAGGGCCCGGGCCAGCTGGCCCTGGGGCCCGGTCCGGGCGGCCGCCGCGCGGCTCCGGGTCTGGACTCAGCCCAGGACCGCCTGCCTGGCCCCGGCGGCTCCCCCTGCTCTGTGGGGCCGGGTCCCCCCGCGCCGGGCAGGGTCTCCCCCGTGGGGCCGGGTCCCCCCCGTGGGGCAGGATCCCCCCCGCGCCGGGCAGGGTCTCCCCCGTGGGGCCGGGTCCCCCCGCGCCGGGCAGGGTCTCCCCCGTGGGGCCGGGTCCCCCCGCGCCGGGCAGGTTCCCCCCGTGGGGCCGGGTCCCCCCGCGCCGGGCAGGTTCCCCCCGTGGGGCCGGGTCCCCCCGCACGGCAGGGTCCCCCCGCGCGGGGCCCGGGCCTCTCCCGAAGCGCTCCCCGAGCTGCACGGCCCCCGCGTCCCGGGGCGCAGCGGCTCGGCCGGGGCCCCCGGGCCCGCACTCACCCCTCCACGCCCCCGTACAGCCGCTCCATGGGCGCCGCCGCTCCGCGCTGCGGGGTCCGGGGCGGCCTGCGGGGCCGGGAAGGGCGGGGCGGGGCCTGGGGGGGCGGGGCCTGGGCGGGAAGGGCGGGGCCGGGCTGAGGGGCGGGGGCGGGGCGGGGCTGCGGGGCGGGGCGGGGCGGGGGCGGGGCCGGGCTGAGGGGCGGGGCGGGGCTGGCCGCGGCTCCGGAGCCTCCCGGGACCTCGGCGGCGGACTCGGCGCGCGGCCGGGCGGCGCTGTGCGCGTGCGCGGCGGTCCGGGGGCGTGCGCGCGCCTGGGCGCGAGTGCGCGCAGGCGCGGCCGCGGCGGGGGGCCTAGGCCCCTGTCCCGCTCCCCCGCCCCGGAGCCAGTGGCGGCGCGGGGCGGCGCGGGGCCCCCGGCCGTGTCCCCCCTTCTCTCCTCTCCCCTTTGGGCGGAAGCTCCCCGGCCCGGGCCCCGCGGGGCCCTCAGGGATGGCGCCGCGCCCCGGCCCTGCTTAGCGGAGACCCGGGCCCGAAGCCCCAGGGGGGCAGGCGGCCTGCCGGGGCTCCCCCCCTCCGGGAGACGAAAAGCCAAAAGGAACTTTTTTCTTTTGCTCAGAGGCGTCTCCAGACTTCCGAGGCGGCTTTGCCTCCCGCGCACGTGCTTCTCTTCCTTTTCTGTTTTTGGTTTCCCAAGGCCGGAGGCGGCCCACCCCGAGGGTGAGGGGCACCTGAACCCGGCTCCCTGTGGCCGCGGGGCCCGTGCCCCGCCTGCCCCGCCTGCCCCGCTCCTGAAAGGAGTCGGAGACCTGCCGGCCCGCCCCTGGCTCTCGGAGGCCCCGCTCCCGACGCGCCCCGCGGGGCACCCGCACCACACGCGGGGCATCCCGCACCTCACGGGGCACCCGCACCCCACGGGGCATCCGCACCCCACCGGGCACCCGCACCCCACGGGGCACCCGCACCCCACGGGGCATCCGCACCCCGCGGGGCATCCCGCACCCCACGGGGCACCCGCACCCCACGGGGCATCCGCACCCCACGGGGCATCCCCACCCCACCGGGCACCCGCACCACACAGGGCAGCTGCACCCCACGGGGCATCCGCACCCCACGGGGCACCCGCACCACACGGGGCACCCGCACCCCACCGGGCACCCGCACCCCGCGGGGCACCCGCACCCCGCCGGGCACCCGCACCCCGCGGGGCACCCGCACCCCCCGGGCACCCGCACCACACGGGGCATCCGCACCCCACGGGGCATTCGCACCACACGGGGCACCCGCACCACACAGGGCAGCTGCACCCCACCGGGCACCCGCACCCCACGGGGCATCCGCACCACATGGGGCACCTGCACCACACCGGGCACCCGCACCCCGCGGGGCACCCGCACCCCCTGCCCACAGCACCCACAGGCGTGGAGGCACCAAGGGAGGCTGGCGAGGGACTCTCCTCCCTCCACAAGTACTCCTTCTAGATGCTGCCGGACAACAAAAGCCATGTGCACTTGCATCAGGATCCACCTTCTCAGTTCTATTTCCCTTATTGCCTCCCTCAAAGACCACCTAGAACTCTGTTTATGGCTGCAGCAGCAGTTGGGGGGGTCAATAGAGGGATGCATTTGAGGTTAAATAGTCCTGGCTTCAAATTTAGACTCAGAAGATGGATTTGGGCTCAGAGGACCTGGGTGCTAGACTCAACACAGTCCTTTTCGTGGCCTCTTGGGGCCTCAGTCTCTTCATCTATAAAATGAAGGGGTTCTTGGTTGATGACCCATTAGTTGGAAACTCTTACTTATATCAAAGTATTAAAAATCACTTAGTTTGGATCTCCTAGTTTAAAACAAAAGAAGTAAAAACCATTTGTTTCAAATATTAACCAATAGGATATCAAGAAAATGCGTCTGCTCCTAATACCAGTAACCTCAAGTGAGTCGATCCGATCCCCTGGCCCAGCAATGCAGGGTTAGGAATCCGGCCCCCAGCTGGGGATCCCAGCAAGAGTAACTTGCCCATTAGCATAAGACTACTCCATTTTATCATAGTTCAAAAATTGAAGGGGACCCCAGAGACTATCAAGGCTCATTGAGTGGGGCCCCATAGTGTAAAGAGCTTTGGGTCTGGAGTCAGGAAGACTCCTTTTCCTGAGTTTAAATCTGGCCTCATTGACTACCTGTGTGACCCTAGGCAAGTTATTTAACCCTGTTTGCCTCATTTTTCTATTTTGTAAAATGAGATGGAGAAGGAGATGGCAAGTCATTCCAATATCTCTGCCAAGAAAAATCCCAAATGGTCATGAAAAGTCAAACCAGCCATGACTGACTGACAACAACCCCCCCCCCCCTTTGGATTGTAAACTATCTACATACAATTACAAATGTTCTATACACTCTAAGATGCAGCTTCACTGGCCTACTTGATGTTCATCATTACATTGTTCCATCTCCCATCTCCAGATCTTTGCCTTTGCTGGTCCTCTTCCCTAGAATGCCATCCCTTCTCACCTCTACCTCTTAAAGTTCCTGAGTTCCTTCAAGACAGCTCAAAATAAAAACATTAAAAAATAAGAAGACTCAGCTCAAATGCTACCTTCTGCAGGCCTTCCTCAGTCTCCCCCAGGTATTTCTCCAAGACAGCTTTCCATTTTCTCTGTATGTATCTTGTATCTAATTGTCCATGGACATTTCATCTGGTGCTTCACCTCTGGGGTGCTTCATCAGTGCAGAGGCTTACCCAAATCTGACACTGGCAGCTGGGAGGGAGAACGTCAAACCTCCCAAACCCCAAGCAGGATCACTTTCACCAGCCCATTTTTCTGTCCTCTTCTCCCACCTCCTTTTCCCAATGTATTTTTTTTTTTGCCAGGCAATGGGGTTAAGTGGCTTGCCCAAGGCCACACAGCTAGGTCATTATTAAGTGTCTGAAGTCGCATTTGAACTCAGGTCCCCCTGACTCCAGCCGGTGCTCCATCCACTGCACTATCTAGCTGCCCCCCAGTGTATTTAAAAAAAAACCTCCCTAAAATGAGACACACATTTGTGGGCACAGTCAATGGTGGGAAGTTGTTTTGCTTGACTATGGTGATTTGGAGGCAATTTTGTGTCAAAGTGGATAGAATAGGGGAACTTACAGGCAGGAAAGCCACATTTAAATCCTGTTTCAGTTTTGGTGGAACACTGGGCAAATCATTTAACTCTCTAAAATGGGTGTTGTACTAATAGTAATAATGATACCTAACTTACAGGGCAATTGTGAAGATCAGATGAGATAGTAGATGTAAAACCTCTTACAAGCCTTAAGAAGTTAGACGTATGCTATTATTATTTTTGTTGGAAGGTTATAGGAAGAAAAAATAAATACTTGATCACTGAAAATAATTAATAATTTTTTAAAAACCTCCCATGACTGTGTGTGTACGTTTATTGTGAATCCCCAAACTGTAAACCTTAAAAAATATAGTGTAAAAATAAAATGACAAAAAAATACAGATTGGACATGAAGTTTTATTGTCTGGGATTTACCATTAACCTATAGGTGGGGGCCATTCTGGGTATGACCACACTGAGCTGAGGGAGATCAGGATACTTATACAGCAGTAAGGGCTGAGGAACCAGAATGATGATGCTGATGTTTGTCCTTTGTTCTCAAAGAAGATCCCAACATCAGCAAGGTGATGCCATGATAAACGTGTGAATTGGATTTGAGTGAGGAGGGGCTGTGCTATGTCACCAGTCTCATTTTCTCCTCCAGAGTCATCTGGGTCCAGTGGCCAGATATGGAGCAGGACGACTGGAGATGGCCCTGGGTGAGAGGCAATCAGGGTGAAATGACTTGCCTAGGGTCACACAGCTAGTAAGAATCAAATGTCTGAGACTGGATTTGAACTCCCATCCTCCTGACTCCAGGGTCATTGCACTATCCATTGGACCACCAAACTGCAGCTAGGTCATCCAGGACACAGAAAAGGGGAAGAGCTCTTGCTATTCTCAAGAAGCCCCCCTCTACCCCCAAAGTATAATCACTGATAGTATTGAAACAAAACAACAAAAAAGGCAACTGTCCCTCACAGTACTTAATAACTTGCTTGCTTTTTTTTTAGGTTTTTGCAAGGCAAATGGGGTTAAGTGGCTTGCCCAAGGCCACACAGCTAGGTAATTATTAAGTGTCTGAGACCGAATTTGAATCCAGGTACTCCTGACTCCAAGGCCGGTGCTTCATCCATTACGCCTCCTAGCCACCCCCCCCATAGCTTGCTTTTTTTGAGCTGGTTTTTCATTAAAAGAGTGGGTCAGGTGTTTCAATTTGAATAAGTTAGTAGCAATGTTGTCTCCTCCATTTGAGCTGACTTCCGTGGTGGGTTCAAGCGTCTCCATTGATAAAACTGTAGTCAGTGTTTATACTGTTCTGATTGTGCTTCCTTTTCTCCCATTTCACTTCATAAAAGCTGCCTAGGTATCTTTTGATGACCTGTAATCCCCATTAATGGTCACTGGGTGACTCAAGCATCCCAGAAGGGGAAAATTCACATTGCTATGTGGAGGTCTTAACATATCTGATAAGGGTTGTATGGGGTTTGGGAGGAGCCATCCCTCCTGCCATGTCCTCCTGGGCATCCCTCCTAGGAGATGTGCCTGATGTCCATTCCCATCCTAAGTTGAAGGTCACCCCCTTCCTTGATGGAAAGGTAGCTTTTCAGATCCTACCTTCTGACAGTGGAATGTGTAAGGACCCAGTTGCAAGACTCTATCATGACAGTCTAGCTCTCAAGGTCTCTGCCATGTACACCTCTATAATTGACGGGGTTGGATGTAGAGGATTCTTTGGGAAAGAATTTCACAGATTCAGACTGTCTGTCGGTGAAGGAAGCTTTAATGCAGGAAAGTGGGGAAGAGTAGGTTAGGTAAGAGCAGTAGCCCAGGGGGTCGGAGGCAGGCTGGACACTGAAACAAAGTGGGCTTGACTGGGAGAGTCACTAGTCCTGAGGGATTGGGGTAGGGTCCTCAAATAAGGTGGGGTAAGCAAAAACGTTTTTAACAGGTGTGAGGATGTGGTAAGGGGGCAACTGGACTCAAGACTCCAAAGGGGGTCTCTGACAGGATGGACACATATTTGTTACAGGATGCATAGGGCTTGGAAATAAGCTTTTCAAAACATGTTTTTCTAGATTTAAGTATTGGCGTTCAATGAATTCAGAGTAGAGAAGATTGGAATCCCAAAGTCAGAATAGAATGGGATGGGAGTCTCATCATAATCAGCACGCTAAGAGAAATATTAACAAACATACATTAATTTAATTCAGTTTTGCTCTTTTTTTTTTTTTTTTTTTTTTTAGTTTTTGCAAGGCAATGGAGTTAAGTGGCTTGCCCAAGGCCACACAGCTAGGTAATTATTAAGCATCTGAGGCCACATTTGAACTCGGGTACTACTGACTCCAAGGCTGGTGCTCTATCCACTGCACCACCTAGCCACCCCTAGTTTTGCTCTTTCTTGAGGTAAAACTCTGGAGATTAATGTTTGTCTCTTTTTAGAACAAACTCTGAAGGTTAACACATATTTAATTTAATTATTAGTTTTAAGTCCAAACTCACAGAGGTATGTATATTTTGCAGATGGATAATTTCTTACTGTCAATAATTCTTTAGGATCTGAATCCAGTTGTGAGATCACTAGATCAAAGATAATAAATTGTTTTGTGACGTTTATTACTAAAAATCCAAGTTTCCTAGAGGTGGTTGGACAAGTGAACCACTGTGGTAATAGTGAATTAGTGCCAGTGTTAAGAAATGTTCGAATGAGTTCTTCCACTAAAAGAAGAGAGAATGATCTGGGTCCTTGCTAAGGAATCTGGGGCTTGGAGTTTTGTCACTTTTCCTAGCTCAAGAAGAGGATGGATGGAAATATTCAGATTTAGACATTGGGGAATTACAGTCACCCTGGAGATTTTAGGAAGTAAATACCTGTAAGTGGGAGAGAAGCATGGGACAGTGGGTGGCAGAGGCAGAGAAAGATGGCCCCAGCCCATCAGAGTCCCCATCACCATATTGAGGACTTTTCTCCCTTGGACACAGTCAATGGCAGAGAGGGACCAACTTTTCAGGGGAAGGGCAAGGATACCTCCTTTTCCTTTCTAATCTCTCTTCCCCCTCCCCTTTCTATCTGAAATATTTAAATTCAAAGGTCCTTTATTCTTTTTTTGGGGGGGGGGGCTTTGGGGTTAAGTGACTTGCCTAGAGTCACACAGCTTACTGTCTGAGGTCAAATTTGAACTCCTCCTGTCTCCAGGGCTGGTGCTCTATCCATTGTACCACCCAAGTGCACCCCTCTCACTATCCCCCAACCTTGTTCTTTTTAAAACTGTTCCTCATTGAAATTTGGCTTTCTCTAGTTTGGGGGCCTCTTCACTTTCAGTGTATTGAGGACCCCTTGTGCCTATGATCCTGTTTCAGAATAATTTAAATGTGTTTAAATTTAATATGTGTAATTTAAATGTTTGTAATTTAAGTGTTTAAATGTATAAAATGAAATGCTAAAGATTATAAAGAAAACTAATTTTACTCAAATACCATGGTCAAGATATATTTTTTTAAGTATATGAACTCTCAGTAAAGAATCTCTCCCTGGCTCTAGATAAAACATAAGATCCCTTTTTATTGTTTTCAGTTTATGTAATTACAATAATATGGTGAAAGCAAATAACTCTGAAAGACTTTGGAACTTTGATGAACATAATGACCAAGCTTTACTCCAGAGGACCTCCTCTTAGAGAAGGAAAGGTCTCAGAGGTAGAGGGAGGCATATTTTTGGCATGGCCACTGTGGACATTTGTTTTGATTACTATTCATGTTTTTAACAGGGGTTTTGTTTTTATTTCATTCTCAATGTGATTGGGGTGGGAGGGAGAGAATATGGCTTTTTTGTTGCTATTTAAATCTTGTGACTGACTACTTGGAATCAATTATCTGAGATGTATCTTTCCCAGATAGAGCCTCCTGAAGAGCTGCTGTTTGATTTTATAATTATAGTTCTATAGCCATCCCACATACAGAACCTTAAACTGAATCTGTGGTTTCTCTTCTGACACTAGATTAATGAGTTTATTGCTGCAAATGGGTGTGTGTGGCTAGTGATAAAAATTACTCAGGGATTTGTTCATAAGAATTGCTGGCAATCATACTTACCACTATGCAGGGACGTATGAATAACCAGTTTATTATAACCTCAGAGCACAGTTCCAGGCTACACCAATGGACCTGAAGAAACTTTTCAGCAGACTTTTGAAGGGTTCACTTCCAAACCAGGGTATATACAATTGGAATTTTAGAAAGGGCAAAGGAGAGTAGTTTTGCCTCCAGCCAGTAGAATGATACTGTAATGATATTGGCCTGGTCCAGGCTGATGCCATTCTACCCTTTTTCCCTAGAACAGCTGTTTAGACATTGAATGGGTCACCCCAGAGATGGTCCATTTCCCCTCCTTGGAGTTCTTCAGCAGAGACTGAATGACGAAGTGATGGATGTGTTATAATGGATAGGAACTGGAAGAAATGAGAAGGGAAGACCAACTAGTCCATGGAGATTGTTGTGGTTTGTTCCATTGCTTGATCAACATTCAATGATTCTCTTTTTGCTAATTTGGGTTAAGGTGATACCTCAGGCTTATTTTAATTTGCGACTCCAGAGACATTAAGAGGGAGAATTTTATAGAGATAATTATTAAAGAGAAAGGAGAATTCAAACCCAGGCCCACTGTCCACAAGCCCACCCTATCATGCATGTAACCTCTCTCTCTGATTGAAGTCCTTCCTTATCAGCAAACATTGGCTCCAGTAGGAGCCTTTTATGCAACTTAATTACTCTGACTCTGGTTCTCCAATCAACTTTATGATTGGGGGAGCCTAGAGAGGGGGTGATTTTGTTTGCTTGTATTTGCTACAAAGGTCTGGCTCAAATATCTTTGAGACTAGAAGAGGAAAAGCAAGGGTCCTCCCAAGGGAGGACGTCAACAAGTTGAATTGGAGGGAGCCTGGTTGAAGGTTACTGCTGGACTCTAAAGTTGGGGGTCTGGGTGTGTATGGGGGGGATGATGAAGGAGGTGATGAGGATGCAGACTGGTCCGGCAGCAGAGATGATGCTTCCTAGCTCTCTCTCTCTCTCTCTCTCTCTCTCTCTCTCTCTCGGTTTTCTCAGCATGGAAAGGAGGGAGCTAAGGGAGGGGCCTCCCATTCCATCTTTTTAGGAATGGAGAATGGAGCTGTTTCAGCTGGGTCAAGGATGCTGGGCTGTCCCCAGATGGGGAAGACCTCAGTAGAAGCTTGGATCTGATTGGGGTGGAGGGGGTCTGCAGCCAGGGCCCTTGGGCCGCAGCCTCATTAGTCTAGGCTGGAATGAATGGCTGGCACCAGCCAGTCTGCCCCAAAGCCTCCATAGGCTGGGGGAGGAGAAGGAGAAGAAGAAAGAAAGGGGGGAGTAGGAACCAACTCCTGCTATCCTCCAAACTTGTCCTGAAGGATGCAGATGCTCAGGAGTGCCAGAACAGTACCGAACAATACCGGTGAGTATGTGTGAGTGTGTATGTGTATGTGTGAATGAGTGTATCTACAAATCTGATTGTGTAGAAGGGGTGTGTGCACTGGTTTCTGTAGGTGTGGAAGCAGCTTGTAAGTATGTGTTTTCTGTATAGTAGCATGTAGACATGTAAGTCCATGGGCTGCACAGCATATTCTTGATTTATTCCACAAATATTTCACCAAGGGCATCTGCAGAGGTGAATAGTAGTGAAGGGGACCATTGGTATTTCCCTGAAGCTTGGGACCTTTTCCCCTCCTCAGAAAGTAGAAAAAAGAAATATTCTGCTCCCTTGTTGCTACCACAGGTGGTTCTCATATTCTGGGAAAGGTGAAGGAAAGGACTATGGATGCAGAGAGAAGTGGCTTTGATGAGCTGGAACCCCCAGAACCCTATATCAGATTATTCGTTGTCATGGGGAAGAGGGATGAAAGGAGGGAAGGTAGAAAAATGTGGAACTCAAAATCTTGCAAAAGGATGAATGCTGAAAACCATCTTTGTATGTAATTGGAAAAAAATAAAATAATATTCAAAATATAGTTGTGTGTATATATATATAAATGGGTGTGCATATAGAATATACACACATAAATGTGTATGTGAGTGTATACAATTTTCTTATAATTATTATTTAAAGGATAAGCATAGCAAAGTGGATAAACACCTCAAAGTTAGGATGACCTGAGTTCAAGTCCTTCTTCTGGCATGTTCTGTCTATATAACCTTGGAAAAAAGTCATGGTCCAGGAAATTCTCCAAGGCAATAGATTAATTATAATCTGTAAAGGGAATCTCTTCTGGAGTGACCCGTACTGATAAAATCATAGATCCAGACCACTAAAAATATTACCTATAGATTTCAATAAGTATTATTCAGTTGAAATGGGTAGCTAGATGGCATGGTGGATAGAGCATTGGCCTTTGAGTCAGGAGGATGGGAGTTCAAATCCCCTCTGACATTTGCCACTTACTGTGTGACCTTGGGCCAGGCACTTCACCCTGATTGCCTCACATCCAGGACCATCTCCAGTCTCCCTGATCCATATCTGGCCACCGGACCCAGATGGCTCTGGAGGAGAAATCGACTTAGCACAGTCCCCCCTCCCCACCCCTGTTACTTAAATCCAAATCATGTGCTTGTCATAGTAGCACTTCCCCTGAATTCATGGTCTTTTGTGAAAATGAAGGACAAAACATCATCATCATTTAATTGAAATGGTATAGACTATGGAGTGCTGGGCTAAGGTCCTTGGGAAGTCTTGGGTTCAAATCTCACTTTGGATACTTACTAGTTGTAAGACCAAAGGCTGAGACTTTTGTCTTGAGTTGTAGCTGAGATCAGTACCTGAGAAGGAAATCACAGACTGTGACCCATTATTATCAATTTAATTTACTTTACAATAAAAAAATCAATTCTATATTCGAGCAGCAATAGTGTTGGATAATCACAGACTTAGGGTGGTCTTAGGGTTGTGCAGGTTTGTTTTCAAATCATTGTCATATCTATGAGTGTGATCTTCTGGCCCCCCTTGTGCCCCTTTGCCCCCTATTCCTGGCTTCAACTAAACCCTTGGCTTTTCTGTTCCATTGTTTTGATGTCCCCATGTCTACTGTTACTAGGGTTCTTGGAATTGTGTAGACAAGCCACAAAGGCCTTTGGATAGAGGGAGTCTCCTTTTCTTTTTTGTTCTTTCCTTGGTTCATAGTTCCAAGAATGAGATTATTGGTCCAAAGGGCAGGTGGATTTTATGATTTTTTTTGGACTGACTGTTTCCAGAATGGCAGTTACACCAGCTTGTGTTGATCCTTCAGAATAGTGAGAGTATCTACCTCCCCACAGCCCCACCAGCTATGGGTTTAAACATTTAGATTTGAGATGCTATGTCAAGATTGTTTTAATTTATTTGTGTTAAATGCTCCTAATCAAGTCTTCTTCTGAGGCATCAAGATCTTTGGTTCCTTTGAGCAATGGACTGTGAACCTGCCATCAAAGTACCTCCTTAACTGATAAGAGATTTTTTTTTTTTTAAGATTTCTAAGGCAATGGGGTTAAATGTCTAGGTAATTATTAAGTGTCTGAGGTCGGATTTGAACTCAGGTAGTCCTGACTCCAAGGCCAGTACTCTATCCACTGTGCCACCTAACTGCCCCCTGATAAGAGATTCTTCAATGGAATCTTAGTATTGATTTTTTTTAAATGCACCCACCCAAGAAGATGCCCTCTTAAGGCAGTCTGGATAGCACAAAGGTAATAGTGATGCCACAAAGGGGATACAAGATTATTTACAAGGAACTGTTTGGTATTTAACTTATGAATTCTCATAAGTATGTTCTGGGAGACAATTGTTCAATTAGCAAACAACCTTGTTTTTCTGTTTTAAAAAAGCTATTGATTTATATATTTTACATCAATTAAATGTTCTCCATATCACTTCCCTTCACCACTACCATAAAGTCATCTCACATGCCAAAGACTGTTTTAAAGAAGATGAGAAAAAAGTTACACTGATTAGTACATTGACTAATTCTGACATTGAATGCAATATCCTACACCTGTGAACCCCCACCTCTGCATAGGTGTGGCTAGAAATCAAACAAAAATTTCTGAGGCAATTACTGTGTTCTCTGTGCTAAGTTTACAAAGACAAAATCAGGATCAGGATCAGATCACATATGCTATAGAAATAGGGTGACAGAGCATGTAAAATGAATACAGCATTCTTGGGGAGTGAGGGCATTAGCAACTTTGTGAATATGGCAAGTCTTGATTCAGTAGATGAATAGATGGTAGAATCTGAAATGTTAGAGGCAGGGGTCAAGGGCAAGGGTGCGAAGGGTCTGGCTGTCATGTTCTGGCTGGGGCAGTAAATGTGATCTGCTGATGGTCTCTTTTTTTTTTTAGATTTTTTCAAGGCAATGGGGTTAAGTGGCACAGCTAGGTAATTATTAAGTGTCTGAAGTTGGATTTGAACCCAGGTACTCCTGACTCCAAGGCCCATGCTCTATTCACTGCATCACCTAGCCGCCCCTTGTCTCTTCCTCTTGCTATGCCTCATGGAAGGATTCTTGGAAGAAACCATGGGGCAGCAGAGAGGGAAAAGATGCTGCCAAATGTGAGGCAATCACCTGGACTGATTCCTTCCATGGGCTTTGGGGGCTGTCCCAACCCCTTTTTTTTTCCTTTTCCCCATTTTAGTTAATAAATCTGATTTTGATTGGGTATGAGGATAGGCAGCTTAGAAATCAGCCCTTTCTGTCCCAAGAGTCCCAAAGTCCTTGTGATTGTGGGACATGCAGTTTGGGGACAAGACTAGAGAAGGGAGGGCTCGCTCCCCCTCCCATGACCCCCCTCCCCCTCAAAGATTCCCTCTCTGCTAACTTTCCCTTTCCTGACACCAACTACAGAGGAAGTTGGGAAATCTGGCTCCAAAGAATTACAAATCCTTCCATTCCAGGCAGTAGGAAGCCTGGAAGAGTTTGGTGTCTATTATCCAGTGATCTGATAAGGTGATTTGTGGGGAAGTCAGGTTCCCATCTTCGAGATCTTTCATTGATATCTTGAGAAGGGAGTGTTAAATCCAAAGAAATGAGTGGAATTTCAGGCACCATGATATGGGAGAGATTTGGGGCAGAAGGTTCCTTCTGGGGCCTTTCACACCCCATCAGCACCTCTCTCTCTAGCATAGTTCTATTCCCCAGATGATTTACTGGTGTGTGAGTGGGGGGCCATAGAGTCATCTCAGTGACTCACGTGGCCTGGTCCCACGTGGCCATGCATTCATGGTTCAGCAGCCTGGTGAAGCCTGAGCAGAGTGGACAGGAGATCCTTCCGTGGGACAGGCAGGGAGATAGTATCAACCACGGCTGACCGAGCGTTGACCTGAGGCCCATCACAGAGCCAATTAGCACCCACTGAAATAGCGGGCAGCTCCTAACGGCTTTTGGGGGGGGCACCTCGGGCATTGGGCATGTCAGCCTGAGTTAGTGCCAGCAAGGATGAGTGGAGCGACCTCAGGACCAGGGTGCTGATGGGAGGGAGGAAGGAAGAAAGGGAGGGAGGGAGGAAAGAAGAGGGAGGCAGTCTGGAGGCTCAGGTTGGAGACTGGAAGGAAACGGAGCATCTGTGAAGCATGCCATAATGTTTCACCACAGCGGACCAGGGTGTTGGGCACCATTTCCCTGCCTCTAGTTTGCCCCATGGTGCTTGTCAGAAACCTGAGGGAAGAGCCTGGTTAAACTTCTGTCCTTAGGAAAAGTCCTGTCAATAGGGCGATCCTCTGGAATCCTGAACCAATTCAGTTTTGAGCAAAGTTTTAATCACAGTAAGCACCTGGTGCAGGAATAGAACATTGGACCTGCAGTCAGGAAGAAGTGGGTTCAAATCTGACCTCCGACACTAGCTGCATGACCCTGGACGAGTCATGTCACCCTGTTTGCCTCAGTGTCCTCATCTTTAAAATGAGCCAAAGGAGGAAATAGTAAACCATTCCAGTATCTTTGCCAAGAAAACCTCAAATGGGGTCATGAAGAGCTGGGCAGAACAGTCCTGCTAAGATCTGAGGATCTAAATACCAACAAGCAAAAGTCCCCTGCCCTCAAGGAATTTACATTCTTATGGAGGAAGACAAAACAGAAGACTTTTAAGGAAAATCTAGGCTAATTTTGAACAGTTCCCACCATGCTCTGGTAAAGTGAATTTTCATAAAACTGTGTTAAGAAAACTGTAAGTTCTGTGTGTGTGTGTGTGTGTGTGTGTGTGTGTGTGTGTGTGTGTGAATTATGTCATTCTGTATGTGGGTATGATCACAAGCTTCTCTGCCTCCAGTTGGAGCTTGAGGAGGATGCCGTGTGGTTATTTATCTGGGATTGCTTGGGGGATACCAGAGAGGTGCCCAAACCCCAGATGGGACCCTCTGCTCTGGCCTGGTCACCTACGACAGAGACAACATTGCTTTGGAAAGGTGTTCTCTTGGGAAAAGCAGAGGCCCACAACCATATAACAGTGATTAAATGCTTTCCAAGTTTTAATGATTGGAAGAAACTTGAAATTGTTGAGATGTGTAGATATGTTTGTGTGGATGTGGGAATGTGCTTGCTCAGTGGGGTGAGGCAGGGAGGAGAAATGGCTCTGGATGGCCACATGTGACCACCTCACCCTAATATACCTAGTAGGAACCCTGCTGGAATGTGAGACAGCAGACTGGAGTTTGGACTCTCCCATTGCCACCTACCAGTAGCAGATGTTGGGTGGGTCCCCTTTGGGGGCCTCAACTTGACTGGAAGAGGAGGGTGTTAAGTGATGACCTCCAAGTGTCCCTGCCTCCGGTTCCTTTCCAAGTCGATTTTATCAGTTTTCCTAAAGTCAGCATTCTTTTTTCTAAAAACTGTTTATATGTAAAAGGGGCCACACCTATACCCCAAAGGCCAGCCAGGGTGGGTCAGTCTCACATACTGAGAGCTGCAACTCTCTTAAATCCATACTTGTGGACATACAAGAATATAAGGTCTTGTCCTATAGGAATTTCCTTTTTTGTGTATCTTCCCAAAGAGGGATTTAAATGTTCAAATGTGGATGCATAGAGGATAGATGGATGGATGCCTTCCTATCTGCCACAAATATGGGAAAGACAACTCTGAGGCCCAAAGTTTATGGAAGGTGAGAACAGACTAAGATTTTTGACCTTTTCTATCACCCTACAGTTTGAGGAGGATGCCCCAAAGGGGTGGAAGCCATCTTTTCAGAAGATGAAGGGTAGGACCCAGTGCTTTTGGCTGACAAGAGAGGGTAAAGTCCCTTCTGGGTCACTGAGGAAGATTCTGAGGGTCTAGTTAGTCAAGAAACAATCAAAGTGGTTATTATGAGGCTGGCATTTTGCTAAGACTTGGATTATAAAGGATCATGGTTCCTTCTCTGCCCTCAAAGAGCTTAGAGTCAGGATTTTATGATTTTATCCATTACTCTTTAGATAGTGGTATGTGTGATGCATACATGACACAGACAATCTTTTTTCCTGAGGCTTCTTCCAAATATGACTTTCCCAAACTGACCCTCAAAGCCCTGTCATAAAAGGGGCTGTGGAGAGTGGGGAGCAAATAAAAGGAGAGAGTGGGGAGAAAACCTCTTGGGTTCATTTGTTTACTTCTTTTTGATTGACCAAGAAAGTCAGAGGGTGAAGTTTTGCTTTGTTTAGCTGGCAAAGATGGGGTCTAGATCCCAAAAGTAGGCTCACAGTTTGGCCTTGGCCTGACTCTTGTGTTTGCTACTAGAAGAGTGTCCTTTCCTGCCCCTGCTTCCAACCTCCTTAGCTCTGATGAGCAGAAAGGTTGGTAGGATGTCACAGATCAAAGATTTAGAGTTTGGAAGAGATCTTTGAGAAGTCCCAACACCTCATTTCCAACAAAGAAGGAGACAGAAGCCAAGAAAAAGTTTAGTGACTTACTCAAGGACATACAACTAATGTATGTCTGATTTGAACCCAGTTCTTCATGATTCTATGACTTACTCATTTTATGAGGCTGGGCATGTATAGGGAATGGAGTAGAGTGAGAGAGGGCATTTTGAGGAGAGAGACTGGGGACCTGTAAAGGGAGGAGAATTGATAAGTTATCAGGAACCAGAGTTGGGGCTCAACTTCTTCATGATGGTCCATGGAAATATCTATATCTGTCAGACTGATCAGGAAATCGGGTGTGGGCTGACCTGGATATGGTGGCAGGGAAGGAAGATCCTGAAGAGATTTACACATGGATTTTTCTAGTTCCAGTCACACCCAGGAGAGAAAAACAGGTTCAATGATGGACATCTCCTAACAACAAAATTGACAGACGTGCTCCTCTGCTCACTGGTGTCTGTTTTCATTTCTTTCCATCTGCAGTGTCCTTTTCACCCCCACTTCCCACCCCATAGCTCTGATAAACAACAAAAGGCTGGTTGGATGCCATAGATAAAAAAAATTCAGTCACTTAACTCCATACATTTCTGGTTCCTTATCTGTAAAAGAGGAATAATAGTAGCACATATTTTAAATTGACAACTTACAGAAAAAAAATGAGCAATGGCACCCCTGAAAAACCATTTGTAATGGTGTGTGTGTGTGTGTGTGTGTGTGTGTCTTTGTATGAGTTTATTTTTGTGGTGATTCACCTGAGGAAGGGGGAAGTAGTGAGTTCCCCATCACTTGGGGTCTTCTATAGGAGGCTGGATGACCACTTGTTGGAGATGTCAGAGAAGGGAATCCTGTTCAGTAATGGGAGGAACCAACTGGCCTAAGGGGCATGGCCATCTCTGAGAGACTGAGTGTCTGATTCTCCTGGTTACGACCCAAGGGTGTGGGGCTGGCAGGGACCTCAAAGACCATGGAGTCTGACCCTCTCATTTTACAGGTGGCAAACAGAGGCAGAGGATGCTGGCCCAAGGAAACAATAAACTCCAGTCTTTCTTTTTCAGAGTCAGAGCCCTTTCTAATGCCTCTGGAAAGGGTGAAAAACAGATTTTTGCAAACTGTATGTGCATTACTCAGTGTATTCCATCCCCAGTGGTGGAGACACACCTCACAGATCACATAGGGCCACAGTGCTGTTTTTTTGACCAGGTGTGAGAAGCAGCTCACTATCATGCAAAGAACCCAGGACTTGGAGCTAGAAGACCTGGGTCTGAGTCCCAGCATTGATTAGTGAGAACTAAAGATTCAGAGGTGGTACAGTGGCTGGAAGACCTGAGTTCAAATCCAACTTCAGACATTTACTAGCTGTGTGATCCTGGGCAAGTCACTTCACTTCTGTCTACCTCAGTTTCCTCATCCGTAAAATGGTGGAGTTAGACAATTGTGGCTTCCAAGGTCCCATCTAGGTCTAAATTTGATTTTAAAATTGGAAGGGCTCTTCAAGGTGGTTTTATAGAGGACCCAAAAGTAGCGCAGTCCCTGGGAAGTACTTGTTTGTCCTTTGTTGTTGAAGGAAGACTGATGTCAGGGAGGTGAGGCCATGACGGATATGTGCACTGGATTTGAGGGAAGGGGGGGCTGTGCTAAGTCCCCAGCCTCACTTTCTCTTCCTGAGCCATCTGAATCCAGTGGCCAGCGTTGAATCAGGATGACTGGAGGTGGCCCTGGATGTGAGACAGTCAGGTTTGGGTAACTTGGCCCAGGTCGCACAGCTGGTAACCGTCAAGCGTCTGAGGCTGGATTTGAACTCAGATCTTCCTGATTACAGGACTCTGCACTGTGCCACCTAGCGGTGGGGCTTTCATAAATGCCAGTTGATTAAAAAATGACTCATGATTAAAAGTTATTAAAAATGGATGAAAAATAGGTTTTCTTATAGAAGTCTTGTATTTGGGGTCAGATGTGGTGGGCTGGAATCCAGGTCTTGTACTTACTGACCTGGGGACCTTGGGGAAGTCCCCGCTCTATGGAGAGCCGCTCCTTTCTTCCTCTGTAAGAGGAGCAGCTTGGGCAGGGGCCCTCCAAGGGCCCAGGCGTCCCTGCCCGCCGGGTCAGCACGCTTCTCTCCCTCCATCCTCCCATTCTTCCCCAGATTCACCTCCTGTTCCGGCCACCCCAAAGCGCCCTTGTGTGGTCCTCAGGAAGACTGAAGGGCGGCCCAGGCTGGGAGAGGGGTGTTGGAGGGGGGCTGGGGTGGATGAGGGTCCCCCTGCCCTCAGCCATGGCTGTGAAGACACAGGAGCGGATGCAGACAAAGCCGCCTAGCCTGGCCCCTTCCAGGCCGGGCCCCCCAGCCCTGCCCTCCCCAGGCCGGGCCCCCCCAGCCCTGGCCCCCCCCAGGCCGGGCCCCCCAGCCCTGCCCCCCCCCAGCCCTGGCCCCCTCAGCCCGCCCCCCCCAGGCCGGCCCCCCCCAGCCCTGCCCCCCCAGGCCGGGCCCCCTCAGCCGGCCCCCCCGGACGGGCCTCCCAGCCCTGGATCCCCCAGCCCCGGCCCCCCCAGCCCTGGATCCCCCAGCCCTGCCCCCCCAAGGCCGGGTCCCCCCAGCCCTGTATCCCCAGCCCTGCCCCCCAGCCCCGGCCCCCCCAGCCCCGGCCCCCCCAGCCCTGGATCCCCCAGCCCCGGCCCCCCCAGGCCGGGCCCCCCAGCCCTGCCCCCCCAGGCCGGGCCCCCCAGGCTGGCCCGTCTCCTCCGGGCCTGGCTGACATGGGGTGCACCCCTGATGCCCCTGGACCACGGGCCAAATGCCGAGGTGGGCAGGAACGGGCGGCCGGCGTGATGGGGCGGGGGGTCCCCGCAGCCAGCATTCCCTTTGGGGGGCCCCGGCGAGGCCCGGCCCGGCCCCCCGCCGCGGACAGCTCCGCTCCCCGCCGGGGGCTCTGCAGTGGGGGGGGGGCGGGGGGGCGGGCGCCCCCTGGCGGCCGGAGCTGCCCGCCACGTGCGCCCGCGGGGGGCGGGGCGGGGCGGGGCCCCGGCTGCAGTGCGGCCTCCGGCCGGCGGGCGCCGCTGTGGGCCGCGCCCCCCGCGCGCCGGGCCGCGCGCCGCTCTCGGTGACGTCGGTGACGTCGGCGGCGTGGGGGCGGGGCGGCGGCGGCTCCGTGTCCCGGGCGCGGCGAGGCCAGGCCAGGCCAGGCCGGGGCGGGGGGCGGCGGGCGGGGGTCGGGCCGGGCCGCGGCCATGTGGTTCATGTACGCGCTCAGCTGGCTGTCGCTGCTCGTCCAGGTGGCCTTCGTCACCCTGGCCATCGGTGAGGGGCGCCCCCGCGAGGAGACCCCTCCCCTCCCAAGCCGGGGGCGCGGGCGGGTCTCCCCGGGCCGACCCCTCCCCATGGCTACCCGGCCAGCCTCCCCCCAGCGTACCCCCCCCCAGGGTCTCTTGGGGGGCCCCGTCCCTTCGGGGCCCCTCAGACTGGGGAGCCCCCACTCTGCCCTGGCTGGGAGGGGGGGAGGCAGGGGGAAGGGTGCGGGAGATGCCCCGAGCCCCGGGGGTCCAGGGGTCCCTCAGGAACAAGTGGGGGGCGGCCAGGTAGTGGATGGAGCCCTGGAGCCTTGGGCAGGCCCCTTAACCCTGTTCGCTTTGCAAAACCTGGAGAAACAAAGAATGGGCGGAGGGCCCGGAGACTGCCCCGCGGGGCCAGGGAGGCTGGCCCCTCACTTTGGGGGGCACTTGGGGTGAAGGAGCTGGAAGCCCCGGGCGGGGCCCCCAGAGGGCCCGGGAGGGTGCTCTCTGCTCCGGGGAATGGGCTGCCCCTTTGCTACCGGGAGGGGGTGGTCCCCACAGATGGTCAAGGGGGGCCACCCCAGGACGCCCCTGAGGCCGAGCTTCCTGCCCACGACTGCGGACCGCCGGCCCCCCTCCAGGGAGAAGCCCGGGCCTGGGAGCCTCGGCCGAGCCCCCTCCCCCCAGACGCCCCTCGGGTTGGTGGGAGAATCCAGCAGCACCCCGGGGCGCAGCTGCCGCAGACGGCCAGCCCCGCTGACCTCCCGCCTCTCCTTCCAGCGGCCGGACTCTACTACCTGGCCGAACTGATAGAAGAGTACACGGTGGCCACCAGCCGCATCATCAAGTACATGATCTGGGTGAGAGGCCGGTCCCCCCGCTGCCCACCCCCGAGGCCTCTCTTCTGGGCCTCAGACTCGAAGGTCACCCCACCTGCCCAGGGATGTTGCTGGACGGCTTGCTGACCAGCGCTCAGAAGCGGAGGAGAAGGGGCACCTCGTCCTGCCCTCCGGACCCTGGGAAGCACCCTCCTTGCCTGGGGGCCTCTGCTTCCTCCTGTCACCTGCTTCCGGCGGGTCTCTTGCTAAGAGAGAGCCCTCCTGGACCTTAGCAGGTTGGGGTGGGGGGGCTTGTCTGGGCTGGGCTGGGGGGCAGAGATGGGACCCCCATGTGTCCCTCCCCCACCCCAGAGCTGGGGCATCCAGCTGCAGACCTCGACTGGGGAGGACCAGACTGGCAGGGAGACCAGCAGAGCTGTCCAGGAGGGGGGATGCTGGGGGGGAAGGATGACCCTGCCCCAGGGGAGGGGGCTGGGGCTGGAGGAGAGGCGAGCCTCAGCTCTCGCCCGTCTCAGTTTTCCACAGCTGTGCTGGTCGGCCTCTACGTCTTTGAGCGCTTCCCCAGCTTCCTGATTGGCATGGGGCTCTTCACCAACCTCGTCTACTTTGGCCTCCTTCAGACTTTCCCTTTCATCATGCTGACCTCTCCCAATTTCATCCTCTCTTGTGGTGAGTGCAAGGTGGGACCGGTGGAACCAACGGGACCGGTCCGGGATGCGGTCCCTCTCCTCCTGAGCCTGGGCCTTCCTTCAGGGACCTCCTGGCTCAGGGCAGTCCGACCAGTGAAGAGCTTCCCAGTCAGAGAATTCCTAGTCTTGATGGGCCAAGTCCCGGGGAGGACAGATGCCCTTCCTGGTGCCCCCCACACCAGTGGAGAAGCAGGAGGAGAGGGGGTCGAGCTCAGAGTAGAAGCCAGAACTGCGTGGGCTGGCCAGAGATCCAGGGCAGCCCGCGGGGCTCTGTGTCTGTGTCTGTTAGAAGAGGAAAGTGGGTTGGAAATAAATAGGGCAAGACTCACGGACAGGTGGGCAGCCAGAGCTCCCTTGTGAGGAAGCCCCCTCATCGCATCAGGGGCCAAACTTGTAGGAGGTCATGGACAAGAGGTACCCAGCATGGGCAGCTGAGGGTGGGTGGCTTGAGAGCTGCCTCACTGGGGGGGTGTGCCCCCTCATTGATGAATCCCAGTTCTGTTGGAGTATCAAATCTGGACTGTGAACTATTATTGGTGACCCCAGGCTGTGACAGGGATTGAATGGGATTTGTCTCCAGAAAGTTCCTGACTCCTCTTCCCTGACCCGGCCTTGCTGCTCTAGGCTGGTTGTTAGAGGACGGGCTAGTCAATGGCCCAGAGACACAGCTAGCAGCGCCCTGTGCCCCCGGATGTCAGGGCCTGTGTCCTTGGGAGGTTCCCTGGGAGTCTCTTCTAGTGCAGCCCTCCTCCCCCAATGACTGTGCCTTTGGGACAAGGACACCGGCCAAAGGGGAATTCTCCCCTTGGACAGGGTCCGTGGCTGTCCTCAGAACTGCAGGACCTTCTGCGGTGCCTGGGAGGGGCTTCCCTCCAACTGTCTGAGGAATCATTTGTGATCTTTTCGTTCAGTCAAGAAACTTGCTTCTTTTAACTCTAGAAATTTAACTCAAATCTGCGCTGTCATTTCCTCCTTGACATTTCACCCCCAGTCCCATTGCTTCTTATCTCTTGCCAAATTCTGGACCCGACTCTCCCCACCATCTGCCACTGAATGAGAATGAGAGGAGTCTCCTGTTAACTCCTAGAGCCACACAGCCTGGGGCTCCCCGAAAGTCCCCTGGCCCCTCACTGCAGCCACAGAGGCAGCGGGAGCTTGTCCACGCTTGCTCTTCTCTCCCAGAGCCCCCGAACCTTCCCCCCTTCCCTTCTGCCACTTTATCGATGGAGGCCAATCGCTGCCAGTCCCCATTTTTCCCTTTCTTATTCTCTCCTGACCCCATGATACCCTCCATTCTCTTTAGGATGGTCCTTGTCCTTCCTGAGGCCCCTTTCCCCTTGATCTTCAGCCTCCGTCCCTGACCACTTTGGCGCCCACGGTACCTCCTTTCCCCTCTTCTCCCTGAGCCCTGTGTCTCCGCTGGGCTCTCTCCCTCTCCAAAGCTCATGCAGATCTCTTCACCTCTGAGCCTCAGTGGCCAATCTTGACCTCTGCAGTGGTTGGCACCATTGATCCCTTTCTCCTGGAGACTCTTTTCCCCCATTCCCATGCCCCAGAACTGGAGATCTCCCCCAAGCACTGAGTCTACACATCCTCTGGGGCGTGTACAGCTCATTGTCAGCTGTGTATGTGTGTGTGTGTGTGTGTGTGTGTGTGTGGTGTGTATACATGGGCATACATGTGAGTGTGCATATGTATGAGTGTATGTATAGCTATGTGTATGTGGTGCACTTGCGTGTGTAAATGTGTGTCTGTGTATGGCTGTTCTCCCTTGAACTTCAGGCTCACCCCAGGCTCCTATCACTAGCTGTATGTCCTTTGGCATCTCAAGTACACCACCTCCAAAACAGACCTACCCCCGAAACCCTTCCCTTGTGTTCCAGGTTCAGACTCATCTCTTCTCTTAGTTTAGAAGACCATGGAGGGGAGAGGGGCTTCATTCTTTCTGTTTACATCCCTGAGCACAGCCCATAAGGGGCCTAATCAATGATCATTGATCTCATCTCTGATTCCTTGACCTGGCACCAAGGGCCACTGGTCCTCAGATGTCTAATTCAGACTTGTCCATAAACAGTGCTGCCCCCCCATTCCCCCTCTCTGACCCTTAGTTCCCCCTTTTCTAAAGTGAGATTGGACTGGATAGCTGATGACAACCCTTCAATCTGTGTGTTATTGAGCTTGTCTTGTCCATGTGCCCTTAGCTCTTCCAGGCAAGGAGGATGAGGCCTTAGATTTGCCCCCCCCCAGCCTCTTAGATCAGGCCTTCTGCCTGTCCTCATTACTGTGGGGGGGGGGTTGGGGGAGAGGGAATGGGGAGACCTCTCCTCTGAAGTGCTAACGCTCTCCTCTCTACTCCCTCTTACGTCGGCAGTCCTCGTGGTGGTCAATCACTACTTAGCCTTCCAGTATTTTGCGGAGGAGTACTACCCCTTCTCAGAGGTAAGAGCCTGAGGGACATGTGGGCAGTGGGATGGGGAGGGGAGGAGAGAGGGCCACACTGTATTTATTGGGCACTGATAGTGTTCCAGGCACTATGCTAAGTGCGTTACAACTTTGGTTCCCATGATGACCCTGTGAGGTAAGAGTTGTCATTCCTAATTTATGAAAGAGATAAGAGGTTAAGAGGAACCTGTCCAGGACCAAAGAATTGTAAGAGTTGCAGCCAGAATTTGAACTCAAGTCTTCCTGACTCAGGCCCTGCACACCTAGGCACCAAGGTGGAGAGAATGCAGTTGCTGGCACTTCCTGAGTCTTGTGATTTGTCCTGTGAACAGGGCTCTTTGGGCTAGTCTCCCTCCAGCTTCTCCTGGGCATAGCTTGGACAGGGTCCTTGAGGGTTGCTCTGGGGAGGCCTAGCATCTTTCTGAGAGCTGCTCAATCTAGGTGGGTCCGAAACCCTTCCCTACCTGCTCCTCCCACCTCGCCCCAGGAATCTTCTCTGGCCATTTCTCCAAGTCTTTCCTGTTTCTATTTCTGTTTCTAGCCTGGTTTTGTCCTTTAAGAGAGAAGTCACTGGTGGTTACTCTCTCCAACTTTTTTTTTTAATTTAAAAAACTATTTTCAGTTCCAAATCTCCCCCCCCCACCACCACACACATACACTGAGAAGGGAAGAAATCTGGTCTACGTTTCTTTTTTTTTTAAGGTTTTTTTTTGCCAGGCAAATGGGGTTAAGTGGCTTGCCTAAGACCACACAGCTAGATAATTATTAAGTGTCTGAGGCCAGTTTTGAATTCCTCAGGTACTCCTGACTCCAGGGTCAGTGCTCTTATCTACTGCGCTGCCTAGCCACCCCAATCTACATTACTTCTTGATGGGGAAGGTTGGCTTCTTGGATGAGGGATCTTATAGCTCTGAGTTCTGGGTAGGGGACCAGCTTGGAACAGTCCTCATGGCCATTTGGGTATTTTTCCTCAGATGCATCTTTCTTTCATGCTTGGAGAGGACCTTGCAAACTTTCTGCCCTGTAATTATAAAGTACCTTCTGTGAAATTTGGTTTGTCAGTGGCTATTAGAAAAGAGGCCCTATCCTTCAGCTTTGACCTTGTGGTCTTAACATTGATCATTGTTTTTGACTTGAGTTTTGTTGAAGCTTCAGGATCAGTATTTTCTTTTCTTTTTGAAAGAAGAAAAGAAAAGAGATTTAATGGGAACTAGAATATGTTGGGACTTTGGGGAAATCACTAATTTAGTATAAAAATCTATTATAAATGATTTAAAGAAATATATATTTTTTAAACTGTATTGAAATCTTTTTTTGCAGCATCAATTATTTTTTAGTTTGTCTCTCCTTTTCCCCTTCCATCATGTCATCCCCCAATAACAAAGAATGTTTTAAAAAGGAAAAAAAGCTAGGTCAGTAAAGACCAATGTACAACATAATAAGCAGTATTCCATGTTCTTAGCCCCCTACCAACGATGATAGACAGATGAATTTTCAAATCTCTTCTTTGAGACAGGCTTGGTCATTAGAAGTTGACAGCAGGGGGCAACTGGGTGGTGCAGTGAATAGAGCACCAGCCCTGGAGTCAGGAGGACCTGATTTTTTTTTTTTTTTTAGGTTTTTGCAAGGTAAATGGGGTTAAGTGGCTTGCCCAAGGTCACACAGCTAGGTAATTATTAAGTGTCTGAGACTGGATTTGAACCCAGGTACTCCTGACTCCCAAGGCCGGTGCTCTATCCACTGTGCCACCTAGCCACCCCCATGGAGGACCTGATTTCAAGTGTGACCTCAGACACTTAATAATTGCTTAGCTGTGATCTGGACAAGTCACTTAACCCCATTGCCTTAAATTTAAAAGAAGTTGACAGCTGGCACAGTGGACAGAGTCCAGATCTTGCGTTATAATAGACCTTAGACACTTCTTACCTGCATGACCCTGGGCAAGCCACCAGACTGCTCTTGACTTCAGTTTTGTCATCTGTAAAATGGCCATAATAATAACACCTGCCTCCCAAGATTATAGGTATAATTGGAAATAATATATGCACCTCTTCTTGGTGTGATGAGGAGGAGGAGGAGGAGGATGAGGAGGATAAGAACAGTGGTCATGAGGATGATGGTAGTGATGAGACTGGTGGTGGTGATGATGAGGAAGAGGAGGGTGGTGGTGGTCCGATAATTGTGATGAGGATCATAGTGGTGGAGGTGATGGTGGTGGTGATGGTAGTGATGGTGGCAATGATGATGATGATGGTGGTGGTGATGATAGATGTCTAACACTGAGGCTGTGCTGCCTCTGCACCAAACACTGGGCTTGCTGTTAGACCTTATGCAGCCTATTTCATTGGTCTTTTCACTTTGTGTAGATTATGCTTCTGATTCTGCTGACTTGACTTTACATCTGTTCCTGTAAACCTTTACTTGTGTGTGTTTGTTGCAACAAAGGACTATTTCATTGCATTCACATTTCCTGGGGGATGGGTATCTTCTTTGTTTCCAGGTCTTGGCTAGCCCACAAGGTACTGCTACTGCTATTTGGACTTTTCCTTTTTTTTAGGGACCCCCTTGGGGCATACCCAACATGGGACATTCATTTTAATTTCTTTTTTAACAGTTTTCATCTGCTCTCCAGAATGGCTAAACCAGAGGATGTAATTATTATTTTTAAAATGTATTTATTTTAAAGCAATGGGGTTAAGTGACTTGCCCAAGGCTACATAGCTAGGCAATTATTAAATGTCTGAGGGTAGATTTGAACTCGGATCCAACTGACTCCAGGGCTGGTGCTCTATCCACAGTGTCACATAGCCATCCTGAGAGGATGTAATTATTAATTTAAAGGTGCAACACTTGAGTGTTCCTGTAAATTGGATGAGAGGAGGTGAGCTCTCCTAGACCCACATGTTCTAAGACTGTTCAGGTTTCTGGGCTTCAGGTACCAAGGAGAGGGGACGAGAAAACAGAGAATGTGGGACAGACAGACAACTGCAGAGAGACAAAGAGAACAAATGAGGAATGGACAAGAGATGCCTGCCCCTTGCCTCTTGCCTCTTGCCCCTTGCCTCTTGCCCCTTGCCTCTTGCCCCTTGCCTCTTGCCTCTTGCCTCTTGCCTCTTGCCCCTTGCCTCTTGCCTCTTACGTCTTACCTCTTACCTCTTACCTCTTGCCTCTTGCCTCTTGCCTCTTGCCTCTTGCCTCTTGCCTCTTGCCTCTAGCTCTAGTCAGTCTGGGAGAGAGACAAGTCAGAACGTCCCCTCCTTAAGACTAAGCAGGTAATGGGTTAGTACCTTCCTCAAGGTTCCCTATTTTAGTCTTATTTTCTATTCTTTGTTTGGTTTTCTTTGGCTATCTAAATTATCCTTTGGATTTTATCTAGGTTCCTTGAGTCTCTTTGGTGGCACTCCTTTCACATGGGAATCCAGGGCCTTGCTACTGAAACTTCTCTTCCCTTTTTCTGACAGGTGCTGGCCTATTTCACATTCTGCCTCTGGTTAATCCCATTTGCATTCTTTGTGTCACTGTCAGCTGGGGAGAATGTTCTACCCTCTACTGTACAGCCTGGAGGTGAGAAGGGAGAAAGGGGCTCTCTGGAGATGTATTGAAGCTGTTTTGGGAGGGAGTGATTTGACAGCTTCTGGTGTGACTGGATCAGACAGGGAGCCCTTTGACCTATGAGCCATATCTTTATACTTTGGGAGCCCCAGTTATGGAAAATGCTCTGGTCTAGCCTGTCTACTGACAGAACAGATCTTATCTACTATTGTAGTCTTTATCCTGGTCTTATGGGACAGAGACCCCAGGCTGATAGGACACAGGCCTGGGAATATCCTCATCTCTTTGTGTACCACTACAGATGATGTGGTCTCCAACTACTTCACCAAAGGCAAACGAGGCAAACGGTCTGGAATCTTGGTTGTCTTCTCCTTCATCAAAGAGGCCATCTTACCCAGTCGTCAGAAGATATACTGACCACTTGGGGAGGGGGCCCAGGGCCGAGGAGGAGGGAGCTGGGGCAGTGAGCCGGGAATTGAACCTGTGGTCGTCGTCATGGACGTCTGTGGGGGACTCTGCCCCCACCCTGGCCCTCTCTCCCATATGCCCACACCCTTGAGGAGGTCTTAGTGAAGACCAGCTAAAACTGAAGGCCACATGATGCAGCCTGGATGTTGCTTCCAGAGCAGTCCAGAGCTAGGTGTCTGGGGGGAGGGTTGGCTGCCCATCTTTGGACTTTGGGCAGCCTGGAGGCCAGGAGGCCAAAAATCGCCCCATATTCTTTCCTTCTGAGACAGACCAGGAGTGGGGCTGGTGGGCCAAGTTCCCTTTCTAGTCCATTCTTCCCAAAAGTACTGGGTTCGGCCTTGGGGAAGGCAGAGAGAGGTGGGCGCCCCTCTCTGGGGAGGATCCTGAGGAGGGAGCCGTGACTCAGTGCATTTCCAAAGGAAATAGCTTTTTGGTGTTGAATCGAACTGTGATTTCTGTCCAAGTACAAATACTCATTGGAATAAAGATTCTAGGAGACATTTTTTTCCTTAAGTGTCCAAAAACTCATTTTCTTTCCTTTCCTCCCCGCCCACTTGCCCTCTGACCCACCCTGCTGGTCCAGCAGTTTAGCTTCGTGCCTTCTCCAGGTGCTTTGTCCCTTCGGCAGCAGCCACAGAGCTGCTACTGGGCCTCTGTGAGGTTTAGACCCCCATGGGGGAGCTGGGTGAGAAGCCCCTTCCTGGGGGTGGGGGGTAGGTCTGACAACGCAGGGGTTACGGCAGTGGCTTGGAGGGGCCGCCCTCGGGCCTGCCCAGGACCAGGCTCCAGCCTGGCCGAGAGAGCATCAGACCACGGGGTGTTGGGGAGCTTTGGGTCCACACCCCAGACCCTGGCCGGTGAGCAGCCCCTTGTAGAGGCTAGTTTCTCCCTCCAACCGAGCCCCCGGCCCATTGCCCTGGTGAAGGGGCAGTGCTAGGCCATGAGGACCCTGGCCCTCCGACGCTTTGATGAAGAGCAGCACGCGGGGAGGCAGGGTCGGTAGCTCTTTTATGGGGGTGAACCTTGCAGGGGACCGAGGGGCAAGGCCCGGGGGCGGCTGGGGGCGGCCGGCAGGCCCCCGTGCGCGCGCAGCGAGGCCACGAAGGCCTCGTCGAAGGTGTCCCGGAGCCTCATGGCCATGGAGTCGGTCCAGAGGCGCTGGTCCGCGGGGCGGCGCCTGCGGGGCAGGTCCCGGAGGTCCCAGCGCCGCAGCCCCTCGGGCAGGCGCCGGGCCCCCGGGCGCGGGCACAGCTCCCGCCGCAGCACCGCCAGGGGCAGGCGGGGCACCGGGAAGAGCCAGTGGCCCGCGGCCGTCTGGATGCAGGCGCCGCCCTCGCCGTCGGGGTGCAGCCGGAGGAAGCCCCGGAGGTCCGGCTCGGGGCCCGGCTCCGGCTGCACCCCCAGGCGCACGCCCTGCGGACCCGCCAGGCACGTTGCGGGCCGCGAGGCCAGGCGCGTGCTGGGGTTCCAGCGCCGGGCCGGGGCCGCCCTCGAGGGGCACCGCGCCAGGTACCTCTCCAGGAGCGACAGCAGCGTCTGCGGGGGGCCGGGGGCCGGCGGGGCGTCGGGGGCCGGCGGGGCGTCGGGGGCCGGCTGGGGGCCGGGGGCCGGCTGGGCGTCGGGGGCCGGCTGGGGGCCGGGGGCCGGCTGGGCGTCGGGGGCCGGCGGGGGGCCGGGGGCCGGCGGGGCGTCGGGGGCCGGCGGGGCGTCGGGGGCCGGCTGGGGGCCGGGGGCCGGCGGGGCGTCGGGGGCCGGCTGGGCGTCGGGGGCCGGCTGGGCGTCGGGGGCCGGCTGGGGGCCGGGGGCCGGCTGGGCGTCGGGGGCCGGCGGGGGGCCGGGGGCCGGCGGGGCGTCGGGGGCCGGCGGGGGGCCGGGGGCCGGCGGGGCGGCCGAGCCGCGGGGCGGCGGCACCTCGGACAGCTCCCGGGAGGAGACCCGCGCCCGGGAGCCCCGGCCCGTGGAGGTCCCGCCCGCGCCCCTTTCCTGGCCGCTCTCCTTCCGGGAGCTGGACCAGGACTCCCCAAAGCGGCTCCAGTGGATGATGGACGAGGAGGAGCGCGAGGGGGGCAGGCTCGGGGGGCTGGCCGGGGTCTGCAGGTCGGAGGGAGACGGGGACTTGGGGGGCGTCTCCTCGCTCACCGCGGGAAGGACGGGGATGTGGGAGCCCAAGCGAGAACCGGGCGCCGCTCTACTCCACGAGCGCAAGGCTCGGCCGGCCGGGGGGCTCCCCGGCGAGAGGAGCGGGCGGGGCGGGGGAGGCCGCTTGGGGGGCTGCGGCTTCCGGCCCAGGAGGACCTTCTTCAGGAGGGACACCTCCTTGGGCCCCGGGGGCTGCGGGATCTTTATTTTGGTAATTCTGCGCAGAGACTTAGCCCGGAGCCATTTGGCGAAGGCCTCTTGGTTCTGCATCTCCTTCTCCTTCTGGAACGACAAGAGGGCACGCATGCTGGGTGGGCAAGGGGCCACCCCTCCTCACCCCCACCTCCCTGTCGGAGACTTTCGGCAGCCCCCTCCGGCGGAATCCGAGTCCCTTCTGTCAGCCAGGCACTGGCCATTAGAAAGGACCAGTCTTCAGAGCAAGGCGGCTGTACTTTCCAAGGAGTTCCATCCGCAACCCACAGGCAGTGCTGGTCCAGTCGCTGGAGACCTGCAAGGAGGGGCGCTCCTCCAGCTCTATATAGGGCTGCCCATTCCACCTGCGTGTCCACAGTCGTGCTATTTGTTAAGACTTTTGTCTTGACGGCAAACCTAAATTTGCTTCTCTGCCTCTTCCCCCAGTGTTCCAGGTTCTGCCCTGTGTGGCCAAAATCTCCCCTGACACTCTTTCAAACCCTTGAAGCATGTTCCACTTCTCCCTCTCTGGTCCCCCAAACCCGGTCCAGACTCCGTTTTGTTAACTGGCCTAAGCTCTTCACCATTTTAGATGCCCTCCTATAAATTCTCTCCTGTTCATCAACTGGCGAATGGTTAGACTATTCCAGTTGAGGGCTGAGCAGGGCAGACCACCAGACCACCACGATCAACCCGGTCTTTCTGAAAACTCTGCCCCTAGATGCAACCCACAATCCCATTATTTTTTTTTGGAGATAACCAACCCCCTATATAGAGCACAAGCTCATGGATCCACTGAAACCCCCAGATCTTTTTCACACACACACACTACTTTCTACCACGCTTTCCTCATTTTGTACCTGTGAAGCTGAGTTTTATTTTGGTGCCAAAGGATTTGACTTTATGCTTATTATCTCCATTGAGTTTCACCTTATACTTTCAGCTCAATGTTCTAACAATTTTATGACCTGGATCTGGATTCTGTCATCCAGTGAATTAACTCTCCCTTCCAATTTTGCATCTCCACACATTTGCTGAGCATCTCGTATATATGTCTTTAGCCAAGACATTGATGATAATGGTAAACCAACCATAGATCCTTGTATACCTGGAGTACTGCACTACAGACCTCCAGTTACATTGACATCAAACTCTTAATGACTACTCTTGAATATTAACTATGCAACTAGTTCTGAGGACATCTGACTGTATGATACCATCTAGCCTGCAACTCCAGCTTTTCTTACAGGAATAGTATTTAATACTCAAATTGAGATAAGCTACATAATGTTCCCCTGATCAACCAGTTTAGGAAATGAGGTTAGTATGACATGATCTGCTCTTGATGAACCTGCTGGCTTTTGGTATCACTGCTTCCCCTTTCTAGGAGGAGACCAACCTTCTCTTTAATGATCTGTCTAGAATTTTCCCAGGAATTGCAATCAAGTTCACTGGCCTAGAGCTTTCAGACATTGATTGCTTCCCCTTTTTTGAATATCGAGACATCTGGCACCTCTCCTGTTTTCCCCAATCTTTCCAATATTATTGACAGGGAGGCTCAGCAATCACACCTGTCATTTCTTTCAGTACCCAAGGATGTGGTGCCAGTGACTTGAATTCCTCAAAGGAAACTGGGAGCTCTCCTACTCTCTTCCTACTTATCTCAGGCATCAGCTCTCTGTTAGCCGTTGTAATTTTGTGATGAGAAGGGTCTTTCTCCTTGCCAGAGAAGATAGAAGCAAAATAAGAATTGCCTTCTTTCTCTTGACATTATTGACCCATCCACCCAGGCAAAGGCCCATCCCTTTTTTTGGTTTTCATTTTTCTCTCAGTATAGCTTTAAAACTCCCAAACCACTTGTCATCACAAGCTTCCCTGACATACTGTAGTCTGAGTTTTAACACTATTTTCACCAGACTGTGCAGTTGCAGGACAATGAAGCTTCTCCCCATTGTGCCCAATGCAGCACTTCCCTTACACAGATTTCTACACCCCACCCTCCCCAATATATTGACCTGGTCTTCCACTGTACTTATCTATTACAATTATCAAAGTTTTTGTCTTATCCCCTTTACTGCATTGTAAGAGATCTTAAAAAATTGAATACATGCCTAATGAGAGACAACTTGTTGGGCCAGGTGGGCTGGCCTCCAGGCTGAAATGACCCTCAGTTGCTGCTTTACATAGATAAAGGGGATTTCTTTTCCCTTTATCAATGAAGTCACAGCTCTGAACCCTCTATGCCACTACCACTAAAAAACAAAAAATGTGCCACACACTGTGTTTAGAAAGGTAAACATAACAAGAAGTTCCTACCCTAATCTACAGACATCAGTAAATGACTCCATTCTAGGCCCAACCTCTTAGGTGCTGGGGAGGGAGAGAGAAAGGAGGGCTGGCTCAGGGGCAAACTATTTCAGAAGAAGGGAACTTCTGATGGGACTTACAGAGTAGATCCTGGTTGTGAAATGAGTCTGAGCTTTAGAGTCAGAGGACCAAGGTTCTCATTCTTTTTATTACCTATTTGACCTTGGACAAGTCATTGAACTTTTCTTTAGTTTTTGAGGAGCAGCTGGGGCCACCACAGTAGATTAAGCACTCTGCCTGAACTCAGGAAGACCTGAATTCAAATCTAGCCTCAGACAGTCAGACAAATGATCTTGGGCAAACCACGTAACCCTGTTTGTCTCAGGTTCCTCATCTGCAAATGAACTGGAGAAGGAAATGGCAATATCTTTGCCAAGAAAACCCCAAAAGGGGAAGAGTTGAATATGACTGAGCAACAGGTAAATCTCACCTCTAGTTCCCAAACACATTAAATTCATTTTCCTATAGACACATCAAGGACTTCACAATCATGGCTTATTGTGTAAATAGTGTCATCGCTCTAGAACTGTTAAGGGACTTCAGAGGTCAACTAATTCATATTTCTCCTCTTCCTATTTAAGAGGTGTGGAAACTTCGGTCTAAGGAACATTAAGTGATGTACCCAAAGCCATACAGGGAAGCATCAGAGATGGGCTCTTCCGTGTTTCCCTCTGTCCTTGACATAGTGACAAGTGCAGTCAATTGATACCTTTTCAATGAATGAATGAACTGAGGGACTGATAACTCTGAGTAGAGGAGCTCATTCTTTTCATGAATTTTCAACCCTCTTTACCATATCATGACTGTGGTCATCCAACTTCTTGAAGACTTCCAAAATGGAGAAATACCTGACTTGGCCTCATATCATCAAGGTGAGTTGGTCTAGTATTAGAAAATGGCTCCTATTCACACAACCATTATTCTGAATTTGTTTCTATCTTCTATGGAAATAAAGTGTAGAAAGTGTGGCTAAGTATTTATGTAGTATCAGAGACAAGAGAAGAAAAGAATGGAAGCTACTAATGGACCCCGAGAATGTGAAAAGGTTAGGCCTATAGGTTTGCTTTGAAGTAATTTTCTCAAGGCACTAAACCAACCGAAGGCCCCAAATTGTCCCAGACTGAATTTGGTTTCCCTAATCAAGTAAGGACAGAAACTCCAGGTCTGAAGGCAAAGGAATTCAATGAGGCCTAAGACCCAATCTGGTTCTTTTGAGACCTACCTCCCCCTAGCCCTTCCTCAATTCCCCTTCCTCATTCCCTCCTATAAGGTGCCAACTACCCACGTATTTGATGGTCCTGCATCTTGTTACCTTCTTTTCAAGGAGGTAATTATTCTGCATGACCAGCCATTCCTTCTTTAAGTGGTTCAGTTGGTCCATTTCTCTTGCCAAGTCTTGCTTGTCCTTTTTCCACATGGCATCCTTCAGGAACCTGCATTTAAGGTGGGCAGAGGTGGGGAGATGGGGTCAGTGTTGTGACACTGGGCCTTGATCTGAAAATCAATTCCCTCTTGCCCTCCAAGATTCTGAACCAGTTGTACCCACCCTAAAGAACAGCTAAGCTCCTTCCCTATCCCCCTACCCTCCTTCATTCATATCTTATCTCATCTTTTTATTTAAAACTTCCTCAGGCCATTTTATAGTAGCCTCTTAATGTGGTTGTTAAATGAAGGTCAAGGTGATATGAATTTTTCTACATACTTTGCTCAGAGGAAGGGCAGAGGGACACTGAAGGGTGAGAATAGAGATGGTTGAATGGCTAGAGAATGGGATGTGGAATCACTGTCCTGCCCTGAGGCAGAGAAGGGGAAGAGAGGAGTCCTGAAACCCTCTCCCAGAGAAGGATTCTTTATGGGAAGGTCAAGACATTTGTCCTCAAGAGTGAAAAGTCTGCTTGTCACCAGTGGACCTCTCCTCTCTGGATCCTTTTCAACTATTTCCTCCACTGGGCCCCTTCAGTTTCAGAATGTGGTCAGAGGAACCAAAGCTGATGTGATGAAGTATGGGCTAGTTAGGTTTGTCCCTTTGAGTTGCTGTTTACTATCCAATTCTTTGGAACCTCATTTGGGGTTTTCCCAGCAAAAATACTGAAGTGGTTTGCCATATCCTTCTCCAGCAAAAATATTCAAAGAGTTGAGTTAATCATCATTGTTTGTGCTCCTCTTCCTAATTAAGGCACTTGGACAAAAAGAACTGATCCTGTGAAGAATCCTGACCTTCTTAAGTCACTCCTCACTTTCTTACTCAGGAGGGGAGAATTCCAATAGGGAACTCAGTTCACTCTTTTGAAGGAAATAAAAGTCATTTTATGTGCTTCATATCCCTGGGGTCATTTTCTTGTGAATTATTCATTATGATCAACCCAAACTTTATCATTATGATTTCCTGCCTGGGAAGAGTATTGATTTTGACTCCAGGAGTTCTGGATCAGTGGTAAGCCTGAGTTGTAAGAGATTCTACAGTACAAGGTTTCCAACACTAATTAAAGCTATAACATTATGGGATGTTACCATCACACTGGTAATTACCATCACACACCCCTTGGGGCTGTCTGACATTGGGCAAATATTTAAATGTCTAAATATTTTGAAATTTGGTAATTAGTTTTATCAGTTATGATTATTAGTGAGGACAATTTCTCTTATAATCTAGACATTGAGAAATTGGAAACTGCCGTTGAAAACTGTGGGAAAATGACAAATTTCTAGGTTTTGCCTATACTAAAAGATGTTCAAAATTTGGCTATGACTTATGAATTTAGGTAAAGATATGTTTAAAGACAAGGCTGGGGGGCAGCTAGGTGGCACAGTGAATAGAGCACTGGCCTTGGAGTCAGGAGTACCTGGGTTCAAATCCAGTCTCAGACACTTAATAATTACCTAGCTGTGTGGCCTTGGGCAAGCCACTTAACCCCATTTGCCTTGCAAAAAACCTAAAAAAAAAAATTGGCATAGTTTCCATTTGGGATAAAAGCTCTCAGGACTATAACTGATTTTAAGATTTGAATTCAGATATTGAATGGATTGTTAAATCAGTTATCCATCATTTGAGACAAAGGCAAAGCAGGTGTAAACAGAGGGAATGTGGTTCTGTACTGTTGTTACAGGTGAATGTCTTGTATCTTTGGTTCAGTTTTCCCATTGTGTTTCTTTTGAAAAGTTTTTTCTACCTGTCTATTCCTGAGTGTAGCTATAAGATGGAATTGTTACTGCATGGTTGGTTGTCAAATAGGATTCTTACATGAAGTCAAACAGAGCTAAGGATTTTTTATCCTCCTGTATATGTATTAAGTCATCAAAGACTAGGGTATCTTGGAAAAGACTGCATAGATATGAAAGATTCATGAAAGCTTCTGGCTTTTCTCTTTATGGACTCCAACATTCATCCCACTCCTACTCATTCTTCTCTTGCTCATTTTTGGCTTGTCTGCTTAACCTTCTTGTAAGATTCATTTCCTCTAGGTTAGAAGCAGTACATCATCATTGGAGCAGCAGCCCTGGAGTGAGGAGGCTAACTGCATCTCAGCTCCCCTCAAATGAGACCCACCAGGGACAGTTCTACATCCCCTTCCAGCAGGAAGCAGACATCTTTATCCAGAAGAAATCTTTGTCCCAAACCCCGTATGAATTTGGGTCAACTATTTGAGGGGGGAAATGAAGGAAAAATGTGAGTTAATCATCCTTCTTTGTCCCTACTTTCCAATTAAGGCACTTGGCCATAATGAAACTAGTCCTGTGAAGAATCCTGCCATTTATAAGTCATTCCCTTTTCCTTCCCAGGGAGGGGAAGAATTCCAATAAGGAACTCAGCTCATTCTTTTGAAGGAAATAAATGTAATTTTATCTCTCATAATTCTGGGTCATTATCTCATGAATTCTTCACTATGCTCAATACAAACTTCAAGTTCATTTTACACATGAGGAAATTGAGTCAAACAAGGTGAAGTGTGGGCACTTCAGGTGAGTGACTTGTCCAACATCACACAGGAGTAAAGCTGAGTGGGCTCAAACCCAAGTATCTCTCCATTCTCACCACACTGCCAGATCCTGGGATGTCAAGACCTAGTATCCCTGGCCTGCCTGGACCTGCTTGCTTCCCCATCTTCCAGCCCCATCTTAGGTTACCTCCCCCCCCCCCACCAACTGGCACTTTGAGAGTCAAATAAGACTCCTATAGTTGAGATCCATTTGAATCTTCTCAAATTCCTGCTTCCTCAAGGTTCCTACCCCCAGGATTTAGCAAAAATTGTTTCAGGACTCCTGAGTTTGTCCCCTTTGAATTTCTTCCCAATCTCCAAGGCCAGTTCAGACAGAACTTCCTGTCTCAAGCTGTCCTTGCTTCTTCCTCCCTCTTCAACTCATTCTCTTCCTGCTGTTGTTACCCAGAACAAGACCCTCATTTTTGGTGACTTTTATATCTTTCCAAAGCCTAGAACTGGAGACCTTATATAGTAGGCACTTCAAATGATCAAGAAATAAATGAGGGGGTGGCTAGGTGGTGCAGTGGATAGAGCACAGGTGAGGTAGAGTGCTCAGCAGCTGTAGGTGTTTCACACGGATTGAAAAGATAAGCTAGAACTCCAGAGTAGTGCTTTAGCTTCTTTGGAATTTTATTTTCCAATACCTTAAATGGGGGGCCATTAAGAATTCTGTGAATGGCGGTGGCTAGGTGGCACCAGCCCTGGAGTCAGGAGTACCTGAGTTCAAATTCGGCCTCGGACACTTAATAATTACCCAGCTGTGTGGCCTTGGGCAAGCCACTTAACCCCATTTGCCTTGCAAAAACAAAAAAAAAAAAAACCCAAAACCAAAAATAAACCAACCTAAAAAAAAGAAATGAGAGGCAAGGTGGTAAAGCAGAGGACTTGGGCTGAGCAAAGACTGGCTCTAATGTAATCTGGGACAAGCTACTGAACATCTCTAAAATGAGGGGGTTAGATTTACTGTCCCCAAGATCGTTTTCCAGCTCTAATTTTAGGATCCTATGAATATTTTCTCCTGCATAGGAGTCAGAAAAACTCAGTTTATAAGTAACTCCTATACCCTAATTGGAAAAGGAAAGCCCTGGGTTTGATCATCCATTGGAAATCTGCTCAAATGAGCTAAAGGGAGAATTACAGGAACTAAGGTCAGAGAGCTGGCAGGTTCCATTCATCCTTCCCAGTCCCCAGCCAAGGATTTCTTCTAAGTCAGGATGAGGGTTGGGGGAAAGGGACCCATTATGTTTTATCCCATTTTCTGCCCTCTCAGCTCTTTGTTGGGGAATAGGCTCTTACCGGGCACACTTTCGGTGGTTCCATATCCTGGAGAGGTCAATGCTCTTCTGGTTGAAATTGTCCAGGGCATGTACATCAGCTCCACCCTTCACCAGGACCTTTAGGCATTCCAGCATGCCCATCTTGGCTGCCAGGTGCAGGGGGGTAAGGCCATTTCGATTCCGGCTACAAGCAGCATTCCAGGGAAGGAATTAGTAACAGAAAGAACATGAGACTTGATGTGTCACCCCCCGCCTTTACTGGCCTCAATTCCTTAATCTGTAAAATGAGCATAATCTAACTGTTGCCTTGCCTACCTCTCTCTAGGCTATCTGAAGTTATTTGACCCTATTTAAATAGGGTCAAATACAAAGATCGTTACTGAGAAGGTCAAGAGGAGAACAGACGTAAATCAAAGTCATCATACCAGCTCATTATAGGGGTTCTTACTCTAGGATTCCCCCCGTCTTACTCCAAATTTATTTTCATCGCCCTCTTAGGTGCAGTTTAGCTTTTCTTTCAATCTTTCAAAGACATGATTTAGAAAAGGGGTTCACAGGTTTCACTAGGTTGCCCCAAAGGTCCAGGATATTCCCTGCCTCCTCCTTGATTGGATTTAATATGTTTATTTTCAAGGTGGAGAAACCAAAGTCCACAGAGGGAAAGGCACTCTCTTCAAAGTCACACCAGAAAACTGGTGACAGGAGCAGGTCTTCCAAATCTCTCCTGGCTATAGTATCTGATTCCATAATTAACACTAGTGTGACCATAGACAAGTCTTTTCTCTCTCTAAGCCTCAGTTTGCTCATTTGTAAAATGGGAATAGGAATATTTGTAATACTCTTTATTGGGAGGATATGAGGAAAGGACTTTTGAAAAGTTATAGAAATGGGGATTATGATGATTATATTTGGGGGGGAGGGAAGATAGACTCATCATTTCATCTGCATGAGGGAAGTGTGAAAATATTGTTCCCTAGTCCAACCTGCAACTTTCTCTCAGTCATAGAGTTTTGCCAGGATCACATTAGACAGTCTGGGTCTAAGGTGAGATGTAGGCCCATGTGATCCTGACTTGAAGACTGGTCCCCTATTAGCCAGGCTATCTCTGAGGGTGTGTGGGCAGTGGCCAGGAGCCTTGGCACTCACACATTAACTGAAGCTCCTTGATCCAGAAGGTACTGAATACACTTAAGGGACAGGGTTGGATTATCCTTGTTAAGGGCCAGATGAAGGGGAGTCAAGCTCCTGGTTGTGGTAATATCCAAGGGGAACTTGTACTTCTCCACAAGCACTTTCATGCAGTCCAGGTTGCCATGTTCAGTTGCCAGGTGGAGGGCTGTGTAGCCCTGGGGGAGGGGTGGGAGGGAGGGCCAAGAAGAAGGGAGGAAGGATATAGTTGAGATGCATCTTTCCATCCTCTTGAAGCAGTCATCCACTCCTGTATTGTTTCCCCATGTGCCTAACCTCCTTTCCTAACTCCCTTAGGGACTTACCCACTCTTTCTCACTCCCTCTCTACTCCTCTTTCCCTCTTCCCCTTCCCCTCCTCCTCTTCCTCTTTTCCCACTCGCTTCTTCTCTCCCTCTCCCTCTCTCCTTCCCCTTCTCTCCTTTTCCCTCCTCCTCCCCCTCCCTCTTCCCATCTCCTCTTTTCCTCTTCTCTCCCTGCTCCTCCCTCCCTCCCTCTCTTCCTCCCCCGCTTTCCTCCTCTTCCTCCCCTTTCTCCTTCCTTCTCCTCCTCCCTCTTCTCTCCCCTCGGTTTCCCCCGCCAGTCGCTGCCCCGCACTACTCTCCAGGGACTGACAGAGAGCCCGGGGGCCTTCTTTCTATTTCTAAGAAATGTGCCTATGGGCGTTGGATATCAGGACAGCCTCTGGCTCAGCGGACTAAGCACAGGGGCTGTGCCCGCCCTCGGCAGCCTGGGGTCCCCGACGGGCCGGAGGGGCCCGGGCAGCGGCTTCTCCGGCTGCTTCCCAGAGTGCCGGCGGGTCGCACCCGCTGGTCCGAGGCGATGCTCTTTCTCTTCTTCAGACTGTTATGCAGCCATGCCAGGTTGCCCACCGAGGCGGCCAGCAGCTCCTGGGCTTGGGAAGTCCTGTGATGGCTGGGAGAGGAGGAGAGGGGGAATCTGGGAGCCCCTGGCCGGGAGCAGGGTCGGGGAAGGCTGGAGGTGGGCGAGGGAGGCGATGGGCAGCGCAGCCCCGGGGGAGGGGGTGACTCCAAGGTGAATGAGGCTGGACCTGGAGGGGTACGGACGGGGCCAATCAGGAAGAGGTGACTGGAGATGGGCGGTGGAGCTGGGGGGCGAGGCTCGGAGACTGAGACGAGGTCAGGAGGAAGGCTGGACCACTGGAGGGGAGGGGAGCTGGGGGAGAGGTGTGGCTGCGCGTCTGCCTTCAGGGCCGCCCCCAGGTCTCCCCCCCGCACCCCCAATCCCCCAGCTGGCCCGCAGAGCCGTGCGATCCTTTCCACAACCTGGGGGGAAGCGCAGCATCATGCCCATTTTACAGAAGCTGAAGCGAAGACTGAGGCATCCAAACTCCCCCGCCCCCCTTTATCCTGGTCGCGCCTCTTCGCCACCAGCTCCCTCCCTTGGCACACCCACCCGGCCCGGCCCCATCCATCCTGCCCCGCCCCGCTCCTTTTAATCCGCCCTCCTCCCGGCTTCTGGCCGGACCGCCCCCCCTCAAACTCTGCAATCCGAGCCAAGCCAATCCCACGTACTTGGTATCGAATGAGGCCCCCCGCATCTCTCCAGGACCCGCCCCCTCTCTCCCCCCCTTCCACTCTCTCTCCTAGACCCCCCCCCGTTTCTTCTTTCATCTCCCCTCCTCCTCCCTCATTCTCTCTCTCTCTCTCTCTCTCTCTCCTCGACCCACTTCTCTCTGGTTTCTTCTTTCACCCCTCTCTCCTGGGCCCCTTCCCCCCCCCGCTGGCCCTCTCTAACCAAGCCCCTCCCTCTCACTTTTCGGCCTCTTCTCTGACACTCGAGCCTGCCCACGCCCCTCCCCCTCCCCTCCCCACCTCTGTCGGGGGAGCTGGGGAAGGGCTGCAGCGTTCCCGTCCTGCAGGTCCCCAGGGTGGCTAGGAGGGCCAGGGCTCCCTTCCCTATCCCGCATCGTCCTCCCTGCAGCCCTACCTGCTGGCGGTGGACTGTCCCCGACCTGAGAAAAAGATCTTGGCGGCCCCCAAGGGCCTCCCCAGCTCAAATGGCTCCATGAGGGCCGGCACAGCTTCCTTCCCAAAGAATACTCAGGTGGTCGGACCCGAATCGTGTGTGTGTGTGGGGGGGCTCCTGAACCACGCGGGACCATTCTGGCCCTTGGTTAAGGCGGTGGGCGCAGACCGACGTGCAGGTGGGTTGCTTCTGCATCGCCAGCTGAACCCAAGTCCCGTCGGCCAATGGGGAGGCCCACAGGGAGGGCACCCACCGGCGCCCGCTGCGGCCTCACAGCCGGGACCATCAATAGCAGCCTCGGAACTCGAGCTTTTCGGGGACAAACTCGGCAAGGGACGGGGATCGTCTTTCAGGGCGCCTCCAGGTGGCCCGTGTGCCGGCCGGGGCCTCGGGCTGAACGAGAGGGAGTTCCTGATGTGGGCGACCTGGAAGACCCTCAAGGCCTGCCCTCGCATTCCTCAGGCCCACCTTGCCCTCCCTCCTGGGAGAGGGGGCCCAGATGGAGGGGGAGAAGCGGGGATCCATGTCCCAGAGCCCACAATCATCAGTTCAGGGGAGTTGGGACTGCAGTGGGAAGGGAGCGACTCGGGTCATATAGTGGTAGGGATAGGTTAGACAAGGGAAGGCAACACCCCCAATCCCTACCTTCATGGCACTTCCCGTCCAAGAGCTGCGACCGCGTGCGAATAGCTAGGAAACAAGAGGTCACCCCTGGTCGAAGACTGGGTTGGTCTGTGACGAGGGAGAGAGTGGAAGGCTAGTTTGATTAGGTCACAGTACCTAGTCATCCAGTCTCCTCCCCGATTAGGTCACAGTACCTTGTCATCCAGTCTCCTCCCCTCTCGGGACCTCCTTGACAGCTCTGCGCCTTTCCTCTCCCCCTGCCCACCTTTCTGTAATCCCTTCCCCCAGGTCCCCTCCACACCTTCCAGCTTTCTGTGACCCATCTTGCGGGCACCCTGGCTAAACAGGAAACCCGGAATTTCCGGACCCAGCCCCTTCTCCTATTAGATCTCTGGATTTGGGGAAGTTTTCAGAGCGGGTTTGGATCTGATGTGGAATTTGTATAGTGGCCCGTTGGAAAAAATTGCTCTTAATTCAATGTTATATCTGGACAATCGGTGCAATAGTTAAATCTATTCATGATCGTTCAGTTCACGTACAGCTTAGTTTTTGACTTTTCAATGATAAACATTAGTTTATGAAAGATCCTGATAATAGTGATATACAGAATCATCATTGTATTATACTAATTGTACAATTGTACAATCATAATCGTATTATACTAATTCATTTTAACGTATTTTCTGTAAAAAGATGCTTTGACTCTATTCTGGGGAATTTCCTCAGTTTGGCTTTGAGCTGAAAAAAATATAATTATGGCTAGATCTTGTGACAAGTCATGCATCTCCTTCCATTTCTCTTCATCCCCAGAATGAACGATTTCTAGTATGGAACTTCGAGATCTCTCTCTTTCTCTCTTTTTAGGTTTTTTTGCAAGGCAAACGGGGTTAAGTGGCTTGCCCAAGGCCACACAGCTAGGCAATTATTAAGTGTCTGAGACCGGATTTGAACCCAGGTCCTCCTGACTCCAGGGCCGGAGCTTTATCCACTGTGTCACCTAGCTGCCCCTCGAGATCTCTTTTCAACCAAATTCACTCTTACTTTCACTTACTTTTCAAGAGACAACTTTTCTGAATGAAAATGGGCTCTGTTTTGCCTCTCTTAACAGTCCCCCTTTCAGTTCTTGCATCAGAATGTATTTTAAGTTTTTTTTTTTGCAAGGCAGACGGGGTTAAGTGGCTTGCCCAAGGCCACACAGCTAGGCAATTATTAAGTGTCTGAGACCGGATTTGAACCCAGGTCCTCCTGACTCCAGGGCCGGTGCCCTGTATTTTAAAAGCGAGATTTCTTTAATCTTTTATTTCTGATAAAAGATGAGTGCAATAGGTGAATCTATTCACGATCTTTCATGATCATTCATGTTTGACTTCTCAAGATTTGGGTTTCTCTAGCTACGAGTCTGAAGGCACATTCTGTCTGTGTAAAACTACTTGGCCCCCCCTCTAATTGCATCTACAAATTTGGCTTTCACAGTTGTGCCAACAATTAGACAAAGGCCATCCTGAGAAGGCAGAAAACTGGTCGATGATTGCTCTAAGAGACTTAAATAAATTCTTACACTCATGATATTTTGGAAGGGAGAAATCCCAATGTTTTTATGTCTATATCCTATCTGATAAAATATCAAGGCACATAGTCATGCTGCTAATTGGATCTTAGTTCTGGCACAAAGGAGACCTCACAGATGGGTGGGAGGATAAATCAATGACACTTCTATGTACTAATAATAGCTTGATTGATTGATGCCCTTCCCCCCAAATTTTATGACTCTGTATGATTTCTATAAATCCTTTTCCTTCATTAAACTCTGGATTGATATCTTTAATGATGTCTTTCACCTATGGATTTTTTTTTTTTGTAAAATCTTAGAGAATAAAGCTTTGTCTAGATAACCTAACTTTTTTGTTATTTGAGTTTTTACCTAAGAAAATTAGGGTTAAGAGTATGTCTGAAGCCTCTCACATTTCATACACTTTCTCTGAATTAGCTTGGGAAAACCTGCCCTGGATTTTCATCGGTATGGGGTATGTCTGTCCAGGAGAGGGCAGTCATTCCATATGTGCTTTCTAGCAAGGTGACATTCACTAAAGGCTTACATATAATGTAATGGCTAGATTCTTTGGTCCTGGGTGAGAGACCAATGTCAGAATCTTAGGCCAATGTCAGAATCTTAGAGATAGAAGAGAGCTCTCTGGCCGTTCCTGAGGCAGGAAGCCCCATGAGATCTCTGATGAATGGTCACCTAACTCTTGCTCAAAGACTCTCATGGAGAGTAAATCAGATAAATCTCCTGCTTCCCTCCCCAAGCTCAAATTGTTAGGAGTTAGGTCAAGTTCAAATCTGGCTCTCTGCACCATTCGTCTAGTCAATGTTTGACAGATAAACTGACATCCAGGGAAGTTGGAACTTTGCTAAGTATAGTAGTATAATATATTTTGCTAAGTATATTAGAACTTGATAAGAATTGCACATCTCTGTCATTAGGAGGGACTTTTTTTTTATTTTAGGTTTTTACAAGGCAAATGGGGTTAAGTGGCTTGCCCAAGGCCACACAGCTAGGTAATTAAGTGTCTGAGGCTGGATTTGAACTCAGGTACTCCTGACTCCAGGGCCAGTGCTCTATCCACTGCGCCACCTAGCCACCCCTAGGAGGGACCTTAAAGATCATCCAGTCAGATTCAAGCAGCCTTTCTAATCAGTCAGTCAATAAACTTTAAGATGTTCCAGGCCTGGGCTGTGATACAAAGAAAGGTAAGAGTCAATATTTTCTCATAGTTTAATGGAGGTATCAACATGTAAAGAACATGTTAGAGAACATCTATGGTCAAGCTGGAGATGGGAACAAATTGGGGATAATTGATAGAAGGCACTAACATTAAGAGGGATTTTTGTAAAAGGTGGGATTTCAACTGGGACTTGAAGGAAGTCAGGGAATGGAGAGGAGGGAGAGCATTTGGAAGCATAGCAGGGACAGCCAAGGGAAATATCCAATTTCTTTGCTATAAAATGTAGTTAATCATGGTACTTGCAAACAGGGTTGATGGGGATGACCCCTGTTGAGATAATGTAGGGAAAGTGCTTTAACTGGTAGCCTAGAGAAGATAAATTGTTGAACGTGGAATCAGGAAGCCCAGGGTTCAGATTCTGTTCTGGACACTTGCTGTGTGACCCTAGTTTAATCTCTGATGTTTGTTTTACTCATTTGTAAAAAATCAATCACGAACATTTATTAAGGGCCCATTTATTATGCTCCAAGCATTTAGCCTTTGGAGTTTTCCATGAATTTTTGACTGCTTCTTTATATGATGTCTCTATTATAGTCTCCTCTCAGCAAGATTGAGTATAAGGAGGGGTCAATGTTCTTTTAAAGAAAGATATCCAGCTTTCCTTTGCAAGCTGCTGAATTGAGAAAGACAGTTGTCTTCTTCAACTTGGGCTTCGGAAGGAATGAGTTGGTTTCCAAATAGAGTTATGAAGTTAAACATAATTATAGCACCTCTCTTGTGAAGTTGTAAAGTTTCAAATGCAGTGCTTGTAACGCATTTTGCAACTCTTAAAAAGTGTTATGTAAGTGTGAGCAGTTATTATACTATAAGATATGTTAATAGTAATATCAATATTACTAGTATGATTCATTGAGTATTTTTTGAACACTTCCAAGGAATGGGAAGCTCACTATCTACAGAAACATCCATTCTTTTATTGGACAGGTCAAGTTATTTGAATAGTCTTTCATATATATTGTGGTTCAGTCTTTTTAGTAGTGTCCAACCCATTTGGCAGAGATACCAGAGTACTTGACTGTTTTCTTCTCCAGTTCATTTTAGTGATGAGGAAACTGAGGCAAACAGGGTGAAGCAACTTGCCCAGGGAGTAACGTGGTGCCACCTTCTGCTGGGTGGGCTCCATTTGGCTTTCTTTGAATCTCCAGTGTCTGGATCATTAATAAATATTTCTTGACTTGGGACCAAACAAAACCAATCTAGTCCCCCTTTTTATGACATACCTGACACCGTGCCTTCTTCACCCGTACTCTTCTTCAAAATTAAGCACAATAGGTCACATTTCTGTATTGGTCTTTAAAGGTTTGCAAAGTATTTTACAAATAGATTATCCCATTTGATCTTCAAACCAGCCTTTTGGAATAAATGATATGATCATCCCCATTTTACAGATGAAGAAACTGAGGCTGAGAAATTAAATGACTTGCCCAGAGCAACACAACTAGAGGGTACTTGAGGCAGGATTTGATTTGTTTGGCCCTAAGTCAAGTCAATCAGCATTTATTAGGCACCTACTGGGTGCCAGATGCCATCCTCAGCACTGGAGATAGAAAGGTAAAAACAACAAATAAACATGAGCAAATTGAGGCAAATGGGTTAGATGTCTTGTCTGAAGACAGGTTTTGAGCCAAACTCCACAACCAACATTCTATCCTCCACTACTGAGGATTGTTTTCTATTGGTGTATATGACAAGAACTGAAGACCTTTTGCCATTCTTTGATCATGCTTTGATCAAAGGATCCTGCTCTCTGGATACTATTTATGTTATCAAAGTCCATTGATAAGCACATTGTACCAAATGGGGTCCTGAGGGTAGAGGACAGCAGATATGTCCCCTCAGACTGGAACCCACAATGTAACTCAAGATTGCTTTAGTCTTTTTTTTGTCATCTCCCATTGTTGAGTCACATTGAGTTTGCAGTCCACTAAGCCTCTCAGATCTCTCTCCATCTCTCCCCTTCCCCACCTGGCATGGATGGTTGTCGATACTTTGAACCAAGGTAAAGAGTTTAATCTTATTAAATATAAGACTAGTTCTAGATCTGGAAAGGACCTCAAAGGCCATTCTCTCTAATGCTTTCTTTTTATAAATGATGAAACTTGAGCCACAGAGAAGTCAAGATATTCACCACAGCTTATACCAATAGTAAATGTCAGAGTAAGAGAGAGGCCCAAATGTCTTAGGGCTGAACCTGGGTGACCATCCCTATTAGACTATTTCTCCTGGATATGACTGGATTGACATCCACCTCTCTTCCAAGTGTAACTTCTTCCCTCTGGGTCCTGTGTCTTCAGGGTTCTCAGGTTGCCTTATGTGGCAGCACCCTGAGTCCTCTGTGCTCCTATTATGTGTATGGGAGTAGTCTCATTTGATTGGCTGTGGGGTTAAAACTGGTCAGTTGGGATTGTCTCTTTCCAGAGCTGAGGGATACACCCAGCTGGTGAGCAAACTGGAAAGGACATCTTCCTCTTCTCTCTTTTTTTTTTTTGCCCTGTCTCCAAAAAGTATGGGGGTGAGTGGTGGGGGGGAGTGTTTCTTTCTATCTTGTTCCCTTTCTCCTCAGTTCCAGTTGCCCAGGAATGTCTGCTGGACCAGAAATTTGAGCCATAGTGACGTTGGAGCCAATACTCTAAAGGGGATGTTGCAGTCAGACCAGCCTGGAGAAGCCAAGATATCCACTCAGATAGGGTTGAAAGGCGATCAAACTGGGAGCCAAAAAACCTTGCTTCAGCCTCTAATTTTGTTGAATCTGAGGTTATTTTCTTTGAACCTCAATTTTCTTCATATGTAAAATGGAGGTATTAGGACCTCCTAAACTTTGACATTCTGGATTCTAAATCCCCTTCCATTTCAGACATGCTGTATTCTAAGATCTCTTCTTGCTCTGTTAGTCTATTCTCCAAGATCCCTCTGATATTCTATGGTGCAAGAGAATGGTGTTTGGGTGAAAGTTGAATAATTAGCTCTCTGGGAAAAATATTCATGACAATTTAAAAATTTAACTCGTGTTATTAACATTTTCTGCATAAATTTTTAAAATTGATATTTCATTGTATCTTTCCAGTTGCATTGGTATGGTGGTTTTTCAACATTCTTCCATTTGAGAATTCGTAAGTTCCACATTTTTATACCACCCTCCTTTCCTGTCCCCCTCCCTTTGGTGGTGAGCAATCTGGTAAAAGTTGACGAAGTGCATTTCTGTTTGACATATTTACATATTGAGTCATTTTGTGTAAGAGGAATTAGGACCAAAGGGAAAGAAAGAAAATCATGAAATAGGAAGGAAAATCATGAGAAGTTTTTAAAAAGTGAACATAGTATACATTCAGATATTTTTCCTCTGGACCTCCATAACTTTTTTCTTTAGGTTTTTGCAAGGCAAATGGGGTTAAGTGGCTTGCCCAAAGGCCACACAGCTAGGTCATTATTAAGTGTCTGAGGCTGGATTTGAACTCAGATACTCCTGACTCCAGGGCTGGTGCTTTATCCACTACGCCACCTAGCTGCCGCCCCTCATAACTTTTTAAGGTCTAGACAATCATCAAAACAATAAACCAAGCCCAGATATATAGCATTTGCAGAATTTCTGAAATGAAAATGTTCACATTGAAAATTTAATACTTGGCTGTCATGAGCCACACCTCTGATCCAAGATAGTCCTTCTCAGGTTAACTTCCCTTCTCCTTTCCAGTCCCCCCTTCTGTCCTCCCCTTCTCCATCTGACTCAACCCATCTTGTTACCCCCACCTATGTATTTGAGCCTTTTTGTCCTATCTCTGCTACCTTCTTTTCTTTGGACATAGCCAGAATTGAAGGCATTAGAGGTAAGGAAATGCTCTGGAGAAAAGGAAAGAATCAAGAGAGACCTCCAGATTTCAAAGTTGACTCTTGTGCTTCCCTGAATGAAAGATCTGGAACAAGAATGGACCTAAGGACCATCCGGTCTAACACTCTCATTTTACACATCAGGAAACTGAGACCCAGGATGGTTAAATAACCTAAGGTTGCAAAAAAAGAGTAAGTAGATAGAATTTGAATCCAGGTCGTCAGACCCCAGACGGAGGATGCTCACCACTAATCTACATTGCTTGTCAGTGGCTGGGGTGAGAAGGATGACCTCTCCCATCCTGGAATATTTCTGGGCATGGTGTGACCTCTAGTGACCAGGTTTTATGTGGGAAGCAGCAGGAACTTGGTGGGGTGTGTGGAGAAGCCCCTTACCTCAATCCCTTCTCATTGTCAATCCAGATTATTGGACCTCCTCCAGCCTTGTGGCTATAGAGGAGAGACCAAGGCCAGAGAATGATGGCCATACTAGCTGTGTCTGCCCTTTCTTTGAGGATCTCAAAGCCCTTTAGAACTGACCCTCTCTCTTTTGCCTCTGGGCATCTCTTGGAAAAAAGTGCCATTCCTAACTCCCATGAGAAGTGACTCCACAAAATTAGGGGTGCCAGGCCCTTTCAAGGACAGGGATAGAGCCTGGATTTGTGATTTCAATGTTTTTATGAGTATGAGGAAAGACTCTCTATCTATGGTAGTTCATTCCCTGTTTTTCAATTTCCGGTCTTAGAGACAGACAGGGTCACGCAATTTGGAGTAATGCATCCTAAATGTATCAGAGGCAAGACTGGAGGACTGTGCTCCATTTAGGAGGACAAAATGAATTGAATTATTATGAATGTTTAATGTGATTTTTAAAAAGGCCTGGAGGAGAGGCTCATCCAATTTGCAGGTGATAGAAAAGTGAGAGGGGCATTCATATAATAGAGAGCTATCAGGATTCAAGAAGGTCTGGACAGCTTAGAAGATTGGACTAGAAGGCTTTATTCAGACTGGGAAAACTAGCCAACAGTGCAGGGCCCAGGAAGAATCTCTGGCTACTCCACTAGTACCCACCTACCAAATTCACTTTTTGTCTGTGACCATACATGCAGATTTAAATCCACCTAAGCGCACAGCGCTTTAACTTTTCCAGTCCTAAAGGTTAGAACTGAAATAGAATTGGGAGGAATTTGAGAGCACAAAGTGTCAGAAGCAAATAATCACAGAATGTCACATCCAGAAGGGCTCTTCGAGATCACAGCTGCAGGGAGTTTCCCCAAGGTCCTCAGAGACCATTCAAAGCCAACCCTCTCTGATGCTGAGAAAAATCAAGGCCCAGAGGAGATGAAGAGATTTGCCCAAGGTGACATAGGAAGTCAGGATCAGAGGGTATTTGAACTCCAGTCCTGTAACTTGAGTCATCTTCGCCTCATTGTTCCACATAGTTCAAACTCCAACTTTCAATGGTGAGAGAATAAATCTGTGGCTCAGGGAGTATATATCCAATGTCATATAGAAGAGTTATGGGAGAGAACCCTGGTCCTCAAGTTCTCTATCCGGGCTTTTTTATTACAGTTTTTAGCCTTTGTTAACCATATTTAAAAAAAATTAATTCTTATAAAAATATTTTAGCATCACCTACATGTCCCAGTGTATGTTTCCTGTCCCAGAGAATAATCCTTTATAACAAAGAAGGAAAAATTTGTTGGACAAAATGAACATATCCCCAAAGCTTGATTTTCTGTATTCTATACCCCTATTCATCCACTGGGCCTTCTCTAAGCTCTTTTTTTTTGTCAAGGTCAAGTTTGAAGCTGATCCTTGGACGTTGCTGATGTTTCCATTGGAATTCTTTGTTCCTATTATGTTGGCCTTCTTTCTACCAAGACCCTACCAAGACCAAGGATATGAAATAGAGTAGAATGTAAGCTTCTTGGAGGCAAGCAGTATTCCATTTTGTCTGTGTATTCTCAGCCTCTAGCACAGCGCTTTGTACATAGAACTGAGTCGAACCAACAGTAGATGTGGAGTAACCACTTATCAGGTATTCCTACTTAGATTTGAGCTAGATGGCCAGTAAGATCCCTTCCAACCTTCAAATTCTGTGACTCATATATATTTTGTCTTTATTTGTGTGTAGCTTTGCTGGTAGAATGTAAGCTCTTTGAGGGCAGGGACTTTTTGGTTGATTGACTTCAGGGGCCTACAGGTAGGACCACCCCTTTGCTATATATGGGAGGCCCCTGTGTAGGGGCGGGGATTCCTTTTGTGCACAGAATGGACAAGAAGGCTACTGACATTTTCTAACACTCATAGTCCTTAATTGTAGAGTTCTGGGACAATAACGGTCAATGCTTACCAGTGAGGATTGCTAATAATACCAATAACATCGCACCTCCAAGTTTGTAATCTGTCACAGTCATTGCTTCCATTTCCTGACAATTTTATGGTTTATCAGCTATTTTTCTCACCATTGATAGGTCAATTCCTTGACCTTAGCAGAGTTCACCCTTGAGTGGAGGAGGGCAGGGGATTGGGACATTCAAAATCTGGGTCTTTGTTTTCTGGCAAGGAGAAAAATGACTCAATCCGGTTTCTTGGTTTTTTCAGCATCAACTTTAATGACAAGGTCTGTAGAAATTAGGATGAGGAAATGAGTTTGAAGGTGGGTAGAATTTTGGTCCTCCAGATCCCCTTCTCCCAGGTCTTTGAGAGAAACATTCCCCTCCGCATTGCTCCTGAATCCAAATGTTTAGCTCTGACGGATGCCCTATCTTTTTCCAGGGTGGGGTGTGTTTGGGATGGGGGAACTTTAACCTCTGGGCTTCCTAGGGGAGGGGCAGCTGTAGCCCGAGCAGAGTTTCCTTAACCCTTCGATCCATCCTGCAACAGTTAGGGCTACTAGTTTTGAAGTATACATCCTTTCCTCATCACTCTTCACCATCTCTCTCCTTCCCCAGCAAGTTGGAGGCACTCCTGCTCCTTGTGCCACATTCTCCCTGGTCAGGTGAGGAAGTTAGGGGAGGAAACATGATTTTTTTTTCACAGGTCCTCTGACTGGCCCCAAAGGACAGATGCCTTTGATGGAGCTGGGGTTTTCAAGCTGACCTGGGCTTGGGGAATGGAGGCTTGATCTACCTTTGCTGACTCTGGTGGGCATTCCTGTGGCTTCTTGTCGAAGCAACATTCGGTTACCTGTTGGCTTCTTAATTCAGACAAAAGAGTCACTTGACCTACTCTAGGAAGGCCTCTTGGAGTGACCCCAGCCTTGTTCCTCTCATCGATTCTGTCCCTGGGTCTCCAGTCTTCACATTGGCCCTGGCTCTTGGATCCTTGGGCCTCAGCCCTATGGTCACCTCTGCCCCCTGATGCCGTGCAGTCCTGCTGCCCTGCTGAAGGGGTGTCAACCAGCTGGCGCCTTCTCTGCAGGATGGCTATCAGTTGGCCATCAGGGATCTTCCGGTTGCTCTTTTTTCTCCTGCTGCCTCTGTGTAGGGGCCGGGATTTGGAAGCCTGGGGAATGGAGTGACCCTTAAGAGATCCTTCCCTCACCCTCCATTCACAAGGAATGGGGAGGGGAACAAGGGAAGGCAGCGGTAGCCAGAGTTATTAGACTCTGCCTGGAACCAGAAGATGCAGGCAGCACCAGTCCATCTCCTGTTTCTTAAACATTCTAGAAAAGGGAATCTCAGAAGGGCAAGGGATTTCAGTGGGTATCTAGTCTGACCTGACTATACCCTGCAAGGATCCTGTCAATTTATCCCCAAAAGATGTTATATGGTCTCTTCTTGAGGTCCTCTGGTGATGGTGAGCTCACTACCTCCTATGGTGGAGAGCTCTAATCTTTACACATTTTTTTGGATTAAATTAAAATCTGCTTCTAGGCACTCTCCATCCATTACTCCTAGTTATGTCCTTAGGCCAAGCAAAAGAAATATCATTCTTCATTTACATCCTTGAAGATAGCTAGGACATATGCCCATTCCTCTCCAGAATAAACATTCCCATTTCCATTTCCTTCCGTGATAATTCTTTGTTCCCTTATCATCCTAGACACTTTCCTCGGAACAGTTTATTAAGGCCTTGCCCAAAGATGATGCCCAGAATCAGACACAATGCTCCTAAGACTCCTGGCTTCATGGGGCAGTCAATTGAACAAGGGTGGAGGTTGTATTAGAGAACAGGAAGGTTGAAGGGGAAATAGCCTCCATGACCCAGTTTGAACTGGCTAATAGGTCTGGTCCTACCTACAGGTCATATGACTGGGAAGGAATCCCCCCAAACAATTCTCTCACTACCCTGTCACTGTACCTGAAACCTCACCATTAACGCTGCACGCCCCATGCCCTTTGGATTCTGTAAGGCCCTCCTCAAGGTTTGGTTTGCTATTAGTCTCTTACATTAGGCTTCCAGTGAGTTTTGCAGCCCTTTTGATCCTTGACTAGAGGATTTTGGTTCAGATTGGATGTTCACTGCCTTGGCTTTCCAACATCTTGTGCCAAGGAGGATCAGATTTCCCCTTCTCCTCCCTCATTTCCCTCCTTGCCCCCCCAATTTTATGTCTCTTTTTTTTTTTTTTAGGGTTTTGAAGGGCAAATGGGGTTAAAAGTGGCTTGCCCAAGGCCACACAGCTAGCTAATCATTACGTGTTTGAGACCGGATTTGAACCCAGGTACTTCTGACTCCAGGGCTGGTGCCCTATCCACTGCGCCACCTAGCTGCCCATAATTTTATGTCTCTTACCAGAATACTCTGTAGCTCAGTTATTGCAGCACTTTTACGCTTGCTTTGGTCCTGGGAATAAAAAGAGGAGGACACAGATGGAATAATGCTTATCATGTAGCTTTCTGTGACAAACTCTTAATAGAAAACTTTCTGTGTATCTCTATGGACGAGATGCCATCCTCTTAGCTATCTAAGATTTCCATTTCAGAATCATCTTTGACTTATCTCTTTCCCTCATTCACACTTCCATGGGGTCCCCTAGAATTCTTATTCTCAACTCTGGAAATTCTTTCCTTAGTACTGGCCCTTATCAATTCTTACTCTCCTCCGAAGTGGTCTCCCTGCTTCCATTCTTTCCCTACCCCAAAATGAGGACAGACTCGTCAGAGTTGGCCAAATCACCTTCTTAAAGTTTCAATACTCAATAATTTTGCCTCTACAATAAAACACAAATCTCTCAGCCTAGCATTTGAGAGTCTCCACCATCTTGCTTCTATCCACCTTTTTCAGCAACCCATCAATTCTACCATTCCTGGAAAAGTCATGTCAACCAATGACCCTGTGGTTCTGCCATCCTTGTGACTTCATAATCCAAAGCCCCAAACCCCCTTCCCTGGCTGCCACTCCCTTATAGATGTTAGCTTATTAGAATGTAAGCTCTTTGAGGGCAAGGGCTATCTCTTTGTATCTGTATTCTCAATGTCTTGGATATACCAAATGTTTTTTCATCCATCCATTCATTCATTTTATCTTTATATCTGTTATTTCAAACCTTTCCTCAGGTTGAAAGAAACAAACAGACAAAAACATCTGTATCTCAATCTGAACAGTCCTAAGCCTCTTTGTCTTGAAAGGGCAGACGGATTTCTTTATCCCTTCTCTGGGCCCTTCCCTGACTTTGGAATTGATTAGAGTTGGGTGACCCCTTCTTCCCTCATTCTAAGGTCCACATAAACCGGATGCCTGGTGACTTACTGAGCTTGATGTTTTATCTCCCACCTCCCAGAATTTGTATACATGAGTCTCCCTCCTCATCTTTCAGAATTCTCATCTTCCCACAAAGCTGAGCAATGGAGCCCCTCTGGCACGACGCCTTTATGGATTCCCCTAGTCGGTGACCCTCTCTGTCTTCTAGTTACTTGGTGCGCCTTTATCAGTAAGGAGAGGAACCATTGGTTTTTTTTTTTTGACTTCCCATCCCCATGGGGAACTTAAGAAAAACTTGCTGAATTTGCTATCCAATCCCCCCCCTTCTCCCCACCCCGTCCCCCACACCAAAATGAAGAATTTACTCTAAGTAGTGGTAGAAAGATACAAAGAACAAGAAGCAGCATTTCGTGCCTCCTCCTGGACACTGTCCTGATCATTCCAGGCCACACTCTTCCCTTTCTTGTAGAATCCTGGTTTCAAGGAAGCTTACAGAGTGATGAGAATAGCTAATATAACTCCTGTGACGTGCCAGATTCTGTGTCAGCACTTTTCAAATATGATCTCATTGGAGTCTCACAACAATTCTGTGAAGTCAGTGCTATTAGGATTCCTATTTTGCAGATGAGGAAACTGAGGCAAGCAGAGGTTAAAATGTCTGGCCTAGGGTCACAGAGCTAGTAAGTATCTGAGGTTGGAGTTGAACCTGAGTCTTCTTGACCTCAGACCAGAGATCAATCCCTGTCTCTTGAATGGAGTCCAATTTACTGAAGACTAAACAGAGGCCCAGAGAGGCTGTGATTTGGTCAGTGCCTGAACAGAGCTACTGCCCTCACCTCCATCAATCTCCCACTGCTAAAGCTGGGCCCAACTCCTTTAGGTGGGGAGGGGGAGGAGGTCAGGTTTCTTAGGGAGCGGTACCTGACCGGGGTTCTTCTGTCTGGCAGCTGGTCTCAGCACAACTCCTTGACGAATCCTGTCCATCATTTCCTGTACTGCTTTTGCCTTCTTTTCTTCCAGGGAGGGGGCTGCTACCAGGGCTGGCAGGGGCAACGGATATTAGAGAGGGGGCAGAGATCCACAGGAAGAGATTCCAGCTCTATTGTACTTGACCCTTCTTCCCCTTCCCATCTCCCCCCAACAGCCTTCTTGTCCTTCACTTAAAAAAATTAGTATTTTTTTCCAATTACATATGTTAGAAGGGGATATTATGTTTATCAATATGATGTGTTTAATAATTTGATAATTATTTAGTTTCTATCCGACTCTGGCTTGGGAATCACAAAGCAGTCTGAAGTAATTAATAAACTTGTACAATGCCTCACTATGCTGTGTGAAGTGAATTGAAAACTGTATAACCTTGTCCTATACCCAAGCAAAATAATAAGACCCCCAAGACTTGAGAAGAATTGTTCCCCAAGAACTGTTAATGCTTGTATTATCCTGCATTTGTGAACTTCTGTATAATCTTTGCCTTTACTGCGGCAAGTTGTGGAATTCTCATCACTTGTTATTAGGAGACTTCCTTTATTCTCTATGATGAAGCTAATTCATTAAACTGCTACATGATTACGGGCACCCTGTCTCTGGCCTGCTCTATGTCGATATTCCCAGGTTAGAGACTGGCTCAGTAGAATTTTGTTAACACATAGAACGACTCTTTTTAACATTCATTTTTTTTTTTTTTTTTTAGATTTTTGCAAGGCAAACGGGGTTAAGTGGCTTGCCCAAGGCCACACAGCTAGGTAATTATTAAGTGTCTGAGACCGGATTTGAACTCAGGTACTCCTGACTCCAGGGCCAGTGCTTTATTCACTATGCCACCTAGCTGCCCTAACATTCATTTTTAAAGTGTTCCCCGTTGTTGACCCCAGCTCTCCTTTGCCACCCAGTCACCCCATGCAAAGTTAACTTTCCATACAGCTCACTGACCTGGTTGTGAATTCAGGTTTCGCCTCAGCCGGATGACTTGAAGAGGACTAGAGATGGTGAGAAAGAGGGACCCTTGGAGTCACAGCCAGCATCTCTTCTTCCTTCTACCCTCCTCAGTCTCCCATCCCTGCTCTCTCCTTCCCCTATCACAATACATAGTCTCCCTCCGCTCCCTTCTATCTCAGGACCTGCTCCTTTCATCACCTTCTGGGCCATTTCAGGTCAGCAGGGTGGGTTAAATGGGGAGAATGGGGGATACTTACTCTGCTGTAGGAGCAGGGGGTGGAGGCAGTGGGGGTGGTGGGGGTGGGGGAGCTGGAGGCAGAGCCTCTGGTCCCTGGGTTGGGGTTTCAGCCCTCTTCACCCTCTCCTCCAGGGCAGAGACTGTAGATGAAGGTGGGGAAAAGCAGGAAGATGAATGAACTCTAAGTCTCTTCACCTGAAATTGCCATCACTGCCAGAGTCCCCAGATGAGTGTCTTAGACCACCTGGATGCTGTGCAGAGATCACTGGATTTAGGGTCAGAAGTTTAATTTTAAATCCTGACTCTATCTCAGGGTAATCACAAACAAGTCACTTGACCTCTTCAAGCATTAGTTTAAATGAAGTTGTATAACAATCTCTTCCATCCCTAAACCTATTATCCAATGACTGATAACCTCTTTAACTCAAAATCTCAAATTTCTTTAACTTTTGAGGTAGTAAACAGGATCGATTAATTCACTGTTAGTAAGTAAATAATCATTAAGGACTTCAACATGCTTTATTCAGACTTAGACAAGTCTAACAAAAATGAGATATGCAAGTAAGAAAAAAGTTAAGGACATGAAGATAATGAAACTATATATGTATATATACATACATATATATATATATATATATATATGTTTGTATAATCTAGTGTTGGGGAAGACCTTAGAGATTAAGCTGATACACTCATTTTATAGATTAGGAAACTGGCCCAGAGAGTGATTTTTCTCAAGCATAATAATAATAATAATAATAACTAAAATTTATATAATGCCCACTACATGCCAGAAGTTGCCTCAAGGGTTTTAGAAATATTATCTTGCTTGAATCTCACAACAACCCTAAGTGGTAAGAGATATTATTATCCTCATTTTTTACAGATGAGGAAACTGAGGCATACAGAGCTAGTAGAGTATATGAGATCAGGATTTGAACCCAAGTTTCTACCTCACTATGTTAATAACTTTCCTTTAAGTCCTGGTAACTTGAGAAGAGGAGGGAGGTCTTCACAGCTCCAGGCCACTGCCTCCTAAAAGCCTTCGATTCACTATCACAGTGGGAAACACTTCTCCCCCTACACCCCAGCCTTCTAGCAACATCCTGCTATATCTCTATTTTTTCCAGACCAGGGGCTCCCAACAGGCAAGGACTATGGAAGTGTATGTGTGCGTGGGGTAGCAATGAGGGCAGGGGATGTCAGGGGGGCATCACAATGGGTGTCCAAGGAGAAGGTACCCAAGGCCTCCAGCTGGGACGCCTTCTCTTCTGCCTCCTTCAGTTGCATCTTGAGGCATGCCACTTCCTCCTGGCACCCTTCCCAGGATACCACCTAGTGGTTAGCAGAACAAAAATAAGTGATTGGTTTGTTTGTTTGTTTGTTTGCTAGACTTAATCGGAGAGGTTACAGCCTTGCTGGGGAGATTGGAATCTAGTGTTCTAGAACAGGATAGTAGAAGAGCAAGCAGGAAGAGGCCTGGGCAGAATGGAAGCTGGAAAGGACCTTCAAGAATATCTCCAACTCCTCAATTTTATAGATGAAGAAACTGAGGCCCACAGATGCTATGACTTGTCCAAGGTCACACAGGTGCATCTAGGTGACTCAGTAGGTAGGAAGTCTGGAGTCAGAGCTGAGTTCAAATCTGGCCTCAGACACTTTCTAGCTGTGTGACCCTGGGCAAGTCACTTCACTTGGTTTCCTCATCTGAAAAATGAGGTAGAGAAGGAAAAGGCATCTAAATTGAGATGAAATGTGTAAAGGCATATGTAAACACCAACTATTATGATTTTTGGAGGACCTTCCTCCTTAATATGGCCCCAGTTCATGGGTGAGTCATTTAACTTGTTTGACTCAGTTTCCTGATCTGTAAAATGGAGCCCATAATAATACTGACTTATCAAAATTGTTTTGAGCATCACATGAGATAATAATTGTAAAGTGATTATCACGATGTCTGGCACATGTTAGGTACTATATAGTTATTACTGTTATTAATATATGTTTCTCCATAGCTCTCCATTTTTCTCCTGTTGTTTCTCTATCAGGACATGAGTTACTTGAGGGCAGAGGTTTCTTAAGCATTTTTATTTTTGTGTCATTTAGGCACAAAGTATACAGTAGGTGTCTAATTAATGCTTGTAAGATTGAATAGGAGGCTCATTTCTGCTACAATACTCTAGCTCCTAATCCCATAAATCCATGAATCTTGGGTTATTGGTCAGGGGCCATGGATGTCTGAATCTTTTCCTGCCATCTTCCTACAGATTGCACTCTACTTGCAGACCTGGCCCCAGGTCTCCTGGGACCCTGGCCATCCTGATGCCCTTCCCACTGCCCCCAGGCCTTTCTCCATCTCACCTGCTCCCTATGTTGACACTTTGCCTCCTCTAGGGCTCTGCTCAGGGCAGCCACCTCCTCTAGGGCTGCACTCAGCTGGCTGTTGGGGGCATGGTTCTGCAGGAGGATGGCACTCTGTCGGTGGGCCTCCTTCTTCTCTACCAACATCTGGAATGGGTGGGATGGGGAAAGAAAGGGAGGCTGTGAGAAGACAGGAAACAGTACCCACTGGGCTGCTCCCTGGGAGCTGGGATATGGGGACACTATGAGTGAAAAATGAGTTCAGAGGATCCAGTTCTCAAACTGGCTCGATATCTCCATCTGGGTGTACATATCATCTTCCCCCTCCCCAGGATGGAAGCTCCTCAAGAGCAGGGCTGTTTTCCTCTTGGCCTAGTAGAGTGCTTTGGTGCCTATTAGGTCCTTTATAGATCCTAATTGCAGGATCCTAAAGTTCTATGCTCACAGCCGTGGGAAAGGGCCAAGATGGTACCTTATGGGCAAAGATCTCTGCTTGCTGGCGCAGGTCTTGTTCCAGGTGAAGCTGCTGCAAAGCTTCTCCACACTCCTGCAGGACGAGGTGGGACACTGGGAGGGAGGGTAGGGGGAAGGGGCGTGAGGGAAAGGGCCATCTGGCAGTCTGGGCAAGGGGAGGCTGGAAATGGGGAAGCCCGTATGGTGATCCCAACAACTGACCCATGCTGTTGCTGGGTAGATGGCTGTGTGCCTTCGCCACCCCATCACTCCTCACTCACCCCGCTTCAGTTTCGCCAGGGCTCTTTGAGACTGTCCCATGGACATCTGCAGGGAGCTCCACTCCAGGCGCTCCTTCTGCATCTGTGGAGGCAAGGTGAGGGACAGGAAACCTCGGACATCCACCATCAGCCAGACCGTTACCCAACCAGTCAGGGACTGATGTACAAAGGCAAGAGAACAGAACGAAAGACAAATACAGGGAGAGGGAAGAAGCCTCAGACACACCTGGGGTGTCAAGGTCAAAGAGCCGGACAATTGTGGACCACCCGGACAGAGATACACATCCACGGACTCAGAGGGAGCCTGTCCTGAGTCAGCAGAGGGATGGAGGCCGAGAGAACCAGATACAGAATATAGAGGAAGATAGATGTGGTAGGAAGTGCAAAGGGATGGGCTCAGGATGCCCGCCCTCCCTCCGAAGGGGGACTCAGAGACAGAAAAGCAAGGACATAGGCAGACAGGCCCTACTTCCTTAGCTCTTGGGATCTTCCCAAGCTTTAGAGCTGGAAGGGATCCCAGACGTCAGCTGATCAAGGATACAGAGACCCAGGGGTGCTGGGGTGGGGACCCCATTTCTGCGTATCTTTCTCTTTCCGTCTTCTTTAGGATTTTTGTAGAACATCCTCTCTGCCCTGCCCCCCTCCCTCCAAGCAGATCTGCTCAGTCCTTCCCCAGTTCTCCCCTCAATAGCTTTCTCATTCCTCCAAACAGGGAGGGGCAAGTGAGGGGAAACACTTCAGCCCTCATTTCCACGGGTCCACATTCAGCCGCACCCTCTGCTGTGGGTCTTGTGAGAAAGGGAGAGGGAGGGGAGTTTAGAGGTCTGGTAGTTCAATGCTTTTCTGTCTCTGCTGCCGCCGCCGCCTCCTCCTCCTCCTCCTCCTCTTCCTCCTCCTCCTCCTCCTCCTCCTCCTCCTCCTCTTCCTCCTCCTCCTCCTCTTCCTCCTCCTCCTCCTCCTCTTCCTCCTCCTCCTCCTCCTCCTTTTGCCACTCCTGCTTTTCCTTCTCTTTTTCCTCCTCTCCCTCTCCCTCTCCCTCCTCCATCTCTCCTCTCCCTAAAAGGTGGTCTTTCATTTCCCTTTCTTCTTACTCACTTTGTTGCCTCTGGTATTGCCTCAAGCCCCCATTCTGGGAGGGGGGAACCCAAGAAAAAGGAAAGAGGAAGTGTTTGGGGGATAGAGAGAGGGCAAAGGGAGGGGAAACAATAGGGAAAGAAGGAACTGAGGCAGAGGGAGAAGGAATTGGGGCAGGGGCGGCCCCCAGCACTCTTACCTGCTCTTCCTGCTCCTTCAGCTTCCTCCTGAGCTCTCGCACCTGAAGGTTTAGTTCCTTCTTCTCTTGAAGGAGGTCGGCCACCTGAGACTCCAGATCTTGAGAAGAAAAGGGGCAGCTCAGCTTGGGGAAAGACCACAGACGTGGAGGCGGGGAAGCGATCTTGGTAGCCATCCCTTTGAGCCAGTCTGACACCGGACAGCTCTCTGCTACCTGCTTGGGCTCCCTGAGACCCTGACATCCCTGGCCCAGGATGCTTTTTGCCCACTGGGGACAGGGGCTAATCCTGACTGAACTCCTTGGATCCCAGGGGAAGGAGAGGGCAGGTCAACCTAACTTCTCCAAGCCTACCTCCTATTTAAGAGTGAGGAAACTCTAACTGGGTCAGGGGAGGGCCTGATTGAACTGGGGCAGCCTTGCCCCAGGTTGCCTCTTTTCTTACCTCTGATGTGCTGCTGTTCTGCACCCTGCTCCAGGGTGATGCTGGGCTCAGGACCCAGGTTGGAAAGAAAGGCAACACTTAGTCTCTTCAGCTCCTTATTCTCCTGGCTCACCTGGAGGGAAGGTAGAACAAGGATGCAGGGAGAGGAAGGTGCTAAAGTAGAAGAGGCTGGCTCACTGAGGCCCTTCACGCAGTGGGGTTAAATGACTTGCCCAGGGCCACACAGCTAGGTCATTATTAAGTGTCTGAGGCCCGATTTGAACTCAGGTCCTCCTGACTCCAGGGCCGGTGCTCTATTCATTGCACCACCTAGCCTCCCCTTCAGCAATTTTTACTATTTTTTCTTACTAGATTCTCACAAAATACTATGATGTAGACAATGTAAATATTGTTACCCCATTTTAGGGTTCAGGAAACCGAGTCTGAGAAAGGTGCGATGATGTCTTATAATAGTAAGTGGCCTATCAAGATCTGAACCCTGGTCTTCTGACTGGGTGGCTGTATGAGATTAAAAATCCTCACGTAGGGGCGGCTAGGTGGCGCAGTGGATAGAGCACCGGCCCTGGAGTCAGGAGGACCTGAGTTCAAATCCGACCTCAGACACTTAATAATGACCTAGCTGTGTGGCCTTGGGCAAGCCACTTAACCCCATTGCCTTGCAAAAAAACCTAAAAAAAATCCTCACATAGAGAGATGATCTCCTGCCATTCCTTTGGACTTGAATGGTTTCAAACCTTCCTTCAGATACTTACTAGGTATGTGACCCTGGGCTGCTCATTTAGCTTCCCTCAGCCTCAGTTTCTTTACAATGGAGAGAAAAGTGACTCCTGCTTCACAAGGTGGTTGTGAAGGTCAAGCAGGCCATTAACTAATAAGCAATTATTAATCAACTACTGTGTTGGGGATAAAAAGAAAGACAAAGACAATCTCTCCTCCAGATACTCACATTCTGATAGGAGACAATGTGCAAAAAACAAGGTGTGTACAAGAAAAAATAAGCATACACATGCATCTATGCATATCCATAAGTGTATTTAGACATTTCTATCTATTTTTTCTTCTTTCTCTAATCTTCTATCATCTCCCTATCTAGTCTATACTCTCTCTCTCTCTCTGTCTCTGTCTCTACCTCTACCTTTCTTTGTTCTCTGTCTCTGTGACTTTCCCATAAATGTCTCTGTATGTCTCTCATGTGAGGACCAGCCCAGTACATGAGAAGAAATCACTTCTAGAAGGTTGACTACCAACTGTTTTTTTTTTAAACCATGGAAACTCATGAAACCTCCTGCAAAAATCTAGAGCAGCTGAGATCTGTGGCAATGGAATGAAGACCCACATGGGGATGATAATAATAGATTTTATCACGCAGGGCTTTGAGGTTGTCAAGCTTTTTATAAATAGGATCTCATTGGATTCTCACAACTCTGGGAGGCAGGGCTATGGTAGCCTCCATTTTGCAGATGAGGAACCTGAGGCTGAGAGAGAAGGTTCAAATCCTGGAAGGATTTGAATCCAGGTTTTCTGACTCCATGTCCAGCACCCTCACCACTACCTCTCACTGAGGGGATTGCAGGGATTTGAAGTAAATAATGATAGGAGGAAGAAAGATGGTGGAACGTTGAATGACCCTTTCCTGAGACAAGTGACCACATGTGGAGGGAGGCTGGGGAGGTGGAGAGGAGGAGAGCCTTACTCACCTGAGCAGCGTAGACTTCAGCCTGTTCTCTGCAGGTCCTCTCGATCTGGCATTCAGCCTCCAGGATAGATAGCTCAGCCAGCAGGGCCTGAGAGGCTGGGGAAGGGGCAGTGAGGGAGTGCTTTAGACTCTGCTTGGGATCCTCTCACTGAGTTAGATTGAGACCCTCCAGGGGCCAGCCTCTCTGGGGTAGATTTCCATAAACTAACCCACTGACCACTCAGTTCAGTCTCCTTCTACATAGTTTAGGCTTTTATCCTGGTTTGGGGCTCTGTCTCGGTAGTCTTGGGCTTCCCCTAGCTTGAGTCCTGATCATGACCTGAGACTTACTCCTTGTGTGTAACTCCTCTGTTCTCTTTTGGGGCCTTTGGTCCCAGGCTCTGACTTGTCTCAGATTTTACTCTAAACTCTGGTCTATACCTAAGACAAATTGAGATAGAGGACATGGCCAGGACAGCTGGTCCCAGTGCCCCTGATGAAGCCAGGGTCTCTGAGAGTGTGGATCCTCTCCAAAATGCAGTCACCTCTTTGGATAGGCTTTGGAGATGTCCCCCTAACTGCCATCCATACTCTCAGGAGAACTCTCTGATGATGGTGGACATTAGAGAAATGCTTGGTGGACCACAAAGGCCAGTAGGATCACAACAGGCCTCATTAGCTCTAATGACTTAGCCAATCTAGTCCTTCCAGTTTGGCTCGATTTTCCCCCTACATGCTGGTGGTCTTTGTCTGCCTTCTTATTTTTTTCCAGGGAGGGCAGAAGGGGAAATGTTTAGGGAAGGACTTACCTTCTTCTAACTCCATCAGTTTCTTCTGGTCCTGTTCCCAGGCTTCTTGCTGAAATGGGACAAAGGGAGAGACCTGACATTGGCATGGCCCACTCTGGGCTCCTGGGGCTCTGTGGTCAGCTTTCTAGAAAGGATCATAGTCTGTCCCTCTCATTGAGCTCATGATCCCTTCAGATGACCCCCATCGATATGATCTCCAGTTCCCTTACCATCTTGGTGATCTCTCTCTCTCTCTCTCTCTCTCTCTCTCTCTCTCTCTCTCTCTCTCTCTCTCTCTTTCTCTCTCTGGTATACGTTCAAGTTGTGTGACCTTGGACAAGTCATTGAATCTCTCTGGTCTCAGTTTTCCAATTATGAAATGAAGGTGTTAGTCTAAATCACCTCTAAGTTCTCTTCCAGCTTGAAATCTATAATCTTTTGGTTATTTGGACCATTTACTCAAAAAGTCACGCTCTCCATTAGGAAGGTAGAGACACAGTTTTCAGGCCTGCTATTCAGGATCATTCCCATCTGTCTCCATAGGATAACCTACGGATTTTGGACCAACTGGTTTAGGGAGGAATGAGATGGAATTGGGGATTCTGGGAGAGAGTTTAGTAGGTATGTCTATACCTCGTCTTCCTCCTCTTCCTCTGCTTCCGACGTGCTGGCTTCCTCAGAGAGGGAAGACACATAGCTGCTTTTCCTGGCATCACCAATGTCTTCAAGAAGCGCTGGAGAATACAGGTCCGTGGGGCCCTAACTCAGAACCTCCCCCTTATGGCCTTCCTCCTGGGGCCTGTCCCTGAGGACTCTTCTTTATCTATTGTACCCATCCCACCAGAGGTAAGCAGTTACCCCTTCTAAGCTTTCAGAGAAACTTGATCTTGGGGAATCTCTGCCCTCACCCATTAGAATCGTCTGGTCCCTTCTGTTACAGAAGCGGGCTGAGCCAGCGCCTTCAGCGAAGACTTCCTTGAAAAGCTTCTTTCTGCTCTAGGTGCTCATAGCTCCATATCCATGAAGCACTGGGGTATAGAGTGGGGGTTACTAATGCGTTCAGTGGATTTGGAGGCCAGTTCTGACTCTGGTCTTGCTGAATATGGGCATTTAGCTTCTTTGTCTGTGAAATGGGCATAAAAATGTGGCCCTTATCTACATGTCAGCTTTAAAGGGTTATAGAAATGTCATTATTATTATCCTGTGATTTGGAGTCAGGACTGAGTGGGGGTAAAGTCTGATGGGAAGTATACAAATACTCAAATACTCCTGATCAGAAAGAGAAGGCAACCCTCATCCTCGGGGAGTCCTTGGTGTGATGGAAGATGGAGGAGACGCTGGCCCTGTTCTTAATCAATCAGTTAACATTTTAATAGCATCTCCAGGCCTAGTACTAAATCCTGAAAATTCAAAAGAAGACAAAAGACAGTCCCTGCCTTCAATCTTAGTTTGCAGTCTAAAGGGGGAGACAAAAAGAAATATGTACAAGCAAAGTATATAATGGATAAACAGAAAATGGCTACAAGGGCAGAAGAGATATAGAATGATAGTTTTGAGGATAGGAAAGGATCAATGGGAGAGCCATGGACCTGTTTATAGCAAATAAAGAATGAATAAATAGATATGGAAAGATTGAAAATAAGTAATAAAGTGGGGATGACAGAGGGGGCAATAGGATGGCATCACCAGTGCAGGTGATCGTTACATCAGATAATGGTGAAGGAAGAGATGGTGGTAGAAGGCATATGAATGACAGGAGATAAGAAAGTCAAGGAGTCTTTGATCTGATGACAGGCATCCAACTCCTGTCTAACATAGATGCTGAGGGGAAAGACAGCACAGACACCAGAAGCAAGAACAGAACTAGTGGCACTGAACAAATCCATGCACACCAGGGTCGGGATATACTGGTAGGAAGTTTCCCCAGTCTGAGTTTGATTTCTCTCAGGGTAGGATCCCATTATCTCCTCTTTTTGTACCAAGCCCAATTTGATTATAACAGAAATGCAGTAGACTCAACCACAAATACCCATTGGTTTAAACAGATGTAACTATCTAAATTAGAGAAGTCAATTGAAAAGGTGAGTTTTAGAACAGAAAGGAGAGATTTTGGGGGGTGGGGGTGGGGTAGAGTGGAGGAAGAGGGACAGGTTCAGGTTTGCCTTTTTTTAGTTGTTTTTTTTCAAGGCAGTGGGGTTAAGTGGCTTGCCCAAGGCCACACAGCTAGGTAATTATTAAGTGTCTGAGGTCATATTTGAACTCAGGTACTCCTGACCCCAGGACCGGTGCTCTATCCACTGCACCACCTAGCCACCCCCAGGTTTGCCTTTTTTGAAGCAAAAAATCTTCCCACCTGGTGCCATACAATCCTTGACCAATGTTATTTCAGTTGGCATCTAGCCAAAGGTTCTTCCTCCTCCATGGTAAGTCTCCTACCATCCTAGTTGGGAATATACTTTGGGACTCCTCCTTTTCTCTCTTCCCAGTCACAACTAGATGGTAGATTGCAAATTAACTCGAAACCCAGCTGGAGGGGCGGCTAGGTGGCGCAGTGGCTAGAGCACCGGCCCTGGAGTCAGGAGGACCTGAGTTCAAATCCAACCTCAGATGCTTAATAATTACCTAGCTGTGTGGCCTTGGGCAAGCCACTTAAACCCTGCTGCCTTGCAAAAAACTAAAAAGACAAAACAAAACAAAAAAACCCCAGCTGGAGTGGCTTCTCCCAAGGCTGGGGCAGGAGGGTTCTAATGTCTTGGTTCCTATGTGCAAGGGAAGACAGAATTCATAGCAGATGCTGCAACCAAGCTAAGACCCTAGGGAAAATGGGGAAAGAAAAAGGAAGTGTCTTGTCATGATTTCTCTGATTTAGATGCTGTTACTTGTTTAAGTCAATGGGTATGGATGGAGTCAATTCAAACTGAGAGGGAGAAGGGGGGGATGGGAGGAGGGAGAGGGGGAGGGGAAGGAGGGGGAGAGGCAGACACAGAAAGAGAGATGGAGACCCACAGAGAGATGGGGGAGACAGGGACAGAGAGAGACAGAGTTGAAAAGACAGAGGCTAGAGTAAAGTTCAAGGGACATTGTTTTGGTTTTGACATAGGACTATATTGGTGAAGGGAACTCAATTTATCAATACAGATTAATGACTTCTTTGAAGTTGAGCATTCAGAGGCTTGCCTTGAGGTCCCCCTCAGGGGCTGAATAATGTGGCAGAACTAGCAATGTGTCCCTTGTCTTCCTGACTCCAAGGCTAGCTCTCTGACCAACGATGATCCCTGGTCTCTCAGGAAGAATCCATGTCATAGGATCAAGTGTCAGAGACCATATAGGTTTGAGGCCCAGGTGTCAATGAATTGGTCCACGATTTGTTGTCTCATTGCCTCCACGTTTCTGAACCCTGGTGTGTCTACACATTTGTGTGGCTGTCTTTGGGGTGCTGAGCTTCTGTGTTGTCTCATTCTGTATATATACATACATATATATATATCACTGTGTCTTTCTCTGCTGTGTGTGTTTCTTTTTGCCCATCTGAGTGAGTGTGTGTGTGTGTGTGTGTGTGTGTGTGTGTGTGTGTGTATGCATTTCTGTTTTTGGATCTATTTTTTGTTGTGGTTGAAAGATAAGATTTTTCCCTTTACCCCTTCTGCCTCCTATAAGGGTTTCTTCATCTCCCCTCCTTGTGCCCAGTGACTAGGTGGGAAGGGGGGGCAGTCACTTACCTTCTAGGACTCCAAGACTCTCCTCCTGCTCCTCACCACAACCTTCCATGCTTTGGAGCTCTGCAGCCTGGAGAAAGCAGAAGTGATCTTTGGGTAAGTTTTTCCTCTGACTCTCTCCCCGCCTTCTTCCCTGCCTGTCACCCCAATGTTTGGTCCATTAAAACCCTGATAATCCACACAACCCTAGAATTCTCACCTCTAATCTGTATCTAGGGGAAGAAGTGATAAGGTTGTGTAGCTTGGGGTTTTTCTGTGTGTATATGGTTGTGTGTTGGGGTGGAAGGAGGAACAAAAAGTCTGTGGGCAGGGGTGGACTCGTTCTATTTCCACCCCACTAGCTTCAACTTTTTTCTTCAAATTCCTGCTGTCTATAGGACAAAGTCCACAATACTGATACCCTAAAAGGACTGGTTCTAAAGAACTCGATCCTCATGTGACTTAGGCTTCTCACTATATCTCTCTTTGATCATCTGTAAAATGAGGGAGGGTGAATGAGATGGTCTTTGGGCTGCCTGTGTCTATGAAATCTCTGACCTTTTCAGCCATTCTTTCTAAACTATGAAAGAAGACAGGATCAGAGGAGCTCAGGATCTTCTTCCTCTAATTCTTTTTTTGTTTTTGTTTTTGCAAGGCATTGGGGGTTAAGTGGCTTGCCCATGGTCACACAGCTTGGTAATTATTAAGTATCTGAGACCAGATTTGACCTCTGGTCCTTCTGACTCCAGGACCAGGGCTCTATCGACTGCATCACCTAGCTGCCTCTAAACACTCTTTCTTAATATGTATATGCTTTTCCCCACTTTCTCTTTTCTTCTCTGCCCCTTCAAATCCTACCCTAACCCTAACCCACTCACTTAGAAGTCCAATTTTGCTCCAGGCAGACTACCCTAATTTCCCCAGACTTAGTTTCTTCCAAGCAATCTTACCAATCAGAGACTAATATCCCAAGATGATTATCTTCTCTTTTTTTTAGGTATGACTCTGTTATCTCAAAGAAACTGAAAACTGCCAGAAGATAGGGCTCTATCCTTACTAGTTTCTCCAATAGTTATCCTGCCAGGACTGGCAGGTTGCACTTATTTTGATTTGAATTGAACTAATAAACGAGGCCAGTTGAATCATTGAGTCCCAAAATATTAGAAGAAATCTTAGGGTCTTCTAGTCCATCCCTCCCTACACCATTTTGGGGATGCATAGAACTTCCTCTGGGAGCTGTTTCCCAACCTGCATTCATACTCAAGTGTTGGAGGCCCAGAGATTGACTCCTACCTGAGGTTCTAGAGCTGGGGAGGGGAACCTTTTGGGCTGTACAAAATTATCAACTTAAAAATTAGCCTGCTATATTTGGTCAAACATTTAATTAATTTACCCCTAAAAATCCTACATTTATTGAATTTCAAGTCCTGCCTGTGGTTGCTATGGCAGCACCAAAACAAATGATTTTGTAGGCCTGGCCTGAAAGCCAGATGTTCCCCACCTCTGGTCTAGGACTGTAGGTTACCTATAACTTGAATTTCCAAGCACCAATTGCTTTCTTATGAGCAACCAGCAGGCATAATTAGCTCTTATTAAAGTAATTTGATCAAATAATATAGCAAGAATATTAGTTATATAACTGTTCCCCCCCCCAAATCTGGGTTGTACTTTCCCAGAAACACACAGCTTCCGAAGGAAGGATAGATTTCAAATTCAAAATTTAAATGTACAACAGTAGTGAAGAATATATGCAGTTCCAAACATCTCAAACTTTCTGATACTTAGTATTTTCTCTTCATCCGGTCCTCACCCAGATCCCTTTGCATGTAGGGTCTCTGCCAGGAGGGGTTTTTCTAACTTGATGCTCAGACTCTTTTCTCTACTGCCAGGGATCACAGCTGCTTCCTTCTTAGAATGATGGTCTCTCAGGGAACATCTAGGTGGTGCAGTGGATAGAGCACTGGCCCTGGAGTTAGGAAGACCTGAATTCAAATCTGGCCTCAGAAGCTTAATGATTACCTAACCTTGTGACTGTGGGTAAGTCACTTTAACCCCATTGCCATGCAAAAACAAAGAAGAAAAAATAAAGAATGATTCTCTCTCCATCCATGTCTGTCTGGAGAATTTATCTATGTGGTCTGCTAGAAAAGGTGTTTTCTCCTGGTCTCTCTCCTCCCAACAGCCTGGTAGTTTTGAAGGGGAGACCCCTCTACCTCCTCCTCCTGCTGCAGGATTCTCTTCCATAGGCTGCTCATTCCATCTCTTTCATTTCAGGAACTCCTGAAATTGGTCCAGGGCTTAGTTCTGAAAGGTTTGACTATATTGCTTCTTCAGTAAATGAATTCTCGATTCAGAGAATGCTTCTCACCTCAAAAAGGGATCAGGACTTAGAGGAATCCTTACAATTAGTTTAATATCTATTAATTTATTGTGATTGCATTCTGGGTCTTCTGTTATTGTTTCAAGTAAGTGGGTAGAATCTTCTCTCTTCAAAACGTCTTGTCAGCTTATCCTAACTAATTGAGCTTTTCCAGGTCTCTGGGTTGGCTCCTCTGGGATGGGATGACAAACTTCTCAGCCAGGTGAGATTCGCTTCTGTCCTCCAGAGAAGGTTACTTTAAATGCCTTCAGGGTCATGAGTAGGAAGTTCTTCCTGGGGTCTACCCTTCATTCCATCTGTAGCCACATAATGATGAGAACAGTATGAATGGAAATTGTCATTGCCCTTTTTAAAATTAAAGAAATATTTTTATTGATTCTCTTTTCTCTCATTATTGATACGTCCCAACAATTCTCCTCCACAGAACCATCTTTCACAATAAAGCATGGTAGGCCCGACGAATCAATGCATTGGTAAAGACACACCCATACCCACAGTCCACCAGTTGTCCATTTATAAGAAAGAGATAGACTCTCGCCAATAGTTCACAGAATCACAATTAGTCTTGGTCCTGATCCTTATTCTAATGTCTCTCAATTAGTCAATGCAGCAACAAGTTTTGTTAATCTGCTTTCCAAGAGACTGTCGTTCTTTTTTTTTGAAGAGGACCATTGACATCATAGGTGATGTCTCAACTGGAGAATGAATTGAATTTGAGAGTGGCAGAGTGGCATAAAGTTATCAACCTCGCTTTCTCTTCCAGAATCATTGAAGTCCAGTGGCGAGACAAAAGCCAGGCCAATTGGAGATGGCCCAGGATGCAGGGGATGACCTTGATGTCTTTGATGTCTGACCAACCTCCTAGAGGATTGTCTTCCTGGACCTTGGAACAAATTGTTCTCATTTGAGCATTCCACCACAGTACAAAGACAGGTGAGCCAATCCTTGCCCCTAAGGAGCTTATATTCTTTACTGGGGGCAGCTAAGTGACACAGTGACTCAGTGCTAAACACTGGGGATACCAAAAAGAATTGAAGGACTGCCCCTGCCCGCCAGGAGCTTCCAGTTTAAAGGGGAAGACAATAAGTAAACAAAGACATCTGAACAAGAAGGGGAAAAACTTGCCAAGGGTCTGAAAACTATTGAATGTCCTAGTCTCCATATCACATGGCCTCACATGACTAAATGAAAGGAGAATGGTATGGAGGAAAAACTACTGAATTTGCAGTCAGAGGGAAAAGATCACCAAGTCTATATCAAGTGCTGTGGATTCCAAATCCAACTGTGCCACTTACTACTAGCTGTATGACCTTGGCCAAGTCACTGAATCTCACTTTCTTCACTTGGAAAATGAAGGGGTCAGATGATCTCAAAGAGCCCTTCTGGTTCTCAGTCAAACCATGTAGCCATACAGAAACCTCACACCACATAACCTTACCCACTACCTCGGAACCTGGGTTCCTTATCAATCTGTGGAACTGGGGGAGGGGGAAACCTACATTTTTAGCTCATCTCAGAGAGATCTTAAAAAAGAGGATGTAGGCCGCCTGCTTGACACCCCCATCTTAAGTTAACTGCTATACAGGGGGACTGATGAGGTGACTCCTCGGTCTCCCTTTTTCTTGTGCCCTGAGTTTTGCCTGGGTGAGATGTAATATCACATTGGGATTCCTGCCCACTGAACTCATAACAGTCCTCCCCCTACCATATCCTCAAGTTCAAGCAGAACAAACTAAAAAAGTGGAAATGGGAGTGGAAGTGGAAGAGGAAGTAGAAGTAAAAGTGAAAGATCTTGGAAAAAAAATCAGTTAACAAGGGCAGAAATCAATCCCTGCCCAAAGCCCTGAAGGTTCCTGGTCTCAGAGCTCAGGGGATCCTCCTGGGGATAGGGAAGGGGCTGATGGGGGCTCTAGGAGAGGGTCTGAGGTTGGATTGTTCATCTGCCTTCAGGGAAGGTTTGAAATGACACATCCAGGGGTCACTTCAGGAGAGACCTCCATTCCAGTCTCTGCAGTTCACCCTTCTTAGAACCTCTTAGATCTTAAAGCCTATCCTTCAGTTACTTTTTTTTTTGTTCCTTCTATCAGTAAACTCTGAGGGCAGGCTTCCTATCTCTCTTGGTCATACAGCTGGGCCTTGAAATCACAAACATCTGCTATACCTCAGCTACTTACTAGCTAGCTGGATGACCCTGGGCAAGTCACTTAACCTCAATGTCCTCACCTGTAAAATAAGGATAGCACTCCCTTATTGTAAGATTGCATTTGTAAAATATAGCACAGCTCTTGATATTAATACTAGACATTGGTACTACCACTAGGAACAGGTTTTAATAAATGCATGATCACTTCCTTTTCCTTTTCGTATTTTCTCCAAAGTACTTCGCAAATGACTGAGATCAGAACATGGGTTTAGGACAGGCTGATGGGTAGATTCATCAAAAAACATGAATGAAGCACCTACTGTATATCAGGGACTGTGTTATGTTGTTGCCCATGCTTCATTTTTGAAGAGGACCAATGATATCACCTGGCCATGTCTTGACTTGCCTATGAATTGCATTTTTCAGCCTCACTCTTCAAGTTCAATGGCAAGATAAAAGTCAGGTTAGTGAGCCTATTTTACCATGGCGATTTCCTTTGTAATTACTTTGGACAAATCTCGACCATATTATGCCTCTTTTAGCTTCCCCCACATAAGCAAGAGATAAACAGAAGATGGGGGGAAGGAAAAGACTAAGAGAGGATCCGGATCCTCCTGCTGGGGTCCACTACTAATGTCTGTTATCTGGGAATAATCATAAGCATATTATTTATCTCATGGGGTTGTTACATGGATAGTACCTCAGCTTATTCTGGTTAAGTGAATTATTGCAATTGGTATAGGGAGCACAAGTAACTTGTTTCTGGCGGGGAGGGGGAGGCTGTAGGGTAAAAAATCAGCCTTTTTCATTTTCCCCACTCAGGCCCAGTGATTTCTGTGGACCAAGTTAGGAATAATTGAAATGTTGAAGAGTCGAAAGTAATTTTCTCCCTCTAAGTCAAATAAGATTTTGACTGAAAGAGGCATCAATGAAAAATCAGTTCAAAGGTGACTTAAGAAGTCCGAGGCTGGGGCGGCTAGGTGGAACAGTGGATAGAGCACTGGCCCTGGAGTCAGGAGTACCTGAGTTCAAATCTGGCCTCAGACACTTAACAATTACCTAGCTGTGTGGCCTTGGGCAAGCCACTTAACGTCATTGCCTTGCAAAAAAAAAAACAAAACAAGAAGTCTAAGAGCTATCTGGTTGGGATCTGTATCACAAAGAAAACTAAAATAATCTTTAGGGTCATCAAATAAAGAGATGGGAGGGTCTTTCCTGCTGGAAAAAGATTTATTGTATCTGAAGACCAAAAGATGGTAGCAAAGAGCAAAAGGGAGTGTATCATTTTGTATAGGATGGGATTTTTTTGTTTTTTAATTTGCCTTGTTTGATTGAATGTCTTCTTGCTTTTAACTAATGTCACTTTTGGTTGGTGAAAAAACCCAACAATCCATATATGGGGGTTCTTAAGTTAGTCCAGTGTATGCCGAGGCACAATAGTTCCTGCAGTCTGGGATGGTTTTCTGAAAGCCCAAATCTGAGGGGGGCTGGGCTTGATGCTGCATCGTTGAACCTCATCGAATCCTGGAACCTCGGCATCAGAAGGGATCCTCAGAGATCTTCTGGTCCAGTCCCTCCATGAACAAAGATCCCTTCCACCACACAGGCTGATAGAGTGAGTAGCCATTTCAGACCTCTAGGAAGGGGTCAGTGCCAATCGTTTGGAACGTATTCTTGATAGCTAGTCCAATGTACTCTTTGTAAATCCCACCCATCCTCCCGAGTTCTGCCCTTTGGAACCAAGTCTACCAGGGTTAACGTCTCTTCAATGGGACAGGTCTTCTGCCAACTCTGAGTGTGGCTAGGGGCACCCCTTCCTGTCCCCATCCCTCAGCTAACATTGCTCTGACAGGGATTCTAAAGAATGTCCCCAGTAATTCATAGCCCAACTTCTGGGTCTTGATCCCCAGGATCTTTTCTTTGTTTCTTTTCTTTTCTTTTCTTTTCTTTTCTTTTCTTTTCTTTTCTTTTCTTTTTTTTGCAAGGCAATTTGCAAGGCAATACCTAGAGGGGTAAGAGGTGAGGAATAATGAGTAACATTTAAATAGTCCCTTAAGTTTTGGAAAAGATTTGTATTTATGTATGTATGTGTATATAAGCACATACCTAAAACTCAGACACATATATATATATACAAAATGTAAAGTGGATTGAGGCTAGATCTAGAGCCAGGAAGACCTGAATTCAAATCTGACCTCAGACACTACTTACTAGCTCTGTGACTCTGGGTAAGTCAATTTACCCTATTTGCCTCAGTTTCCTCATCCGTAAAAGGAACTGGAGAAGGAAATGGAAAAACCATTCTGATGTCTTTGTCAAGAAAACCTCAAGATAGGTCCAAAAGAGTCAGATATGGGGCAGCTAGGTCATGCAGTGAATAGAGCACCAAGCCCTGGAGTTGGGAGGACCTGAGTTCTAATGTGACCTCAGACTTTTTTTTTTAGGTTTTTGCAAGGCAATGGGGTTAAGTGGCTTGCCCAAGGCCACACAAACTAGGTAATTATTAAGTGTCTGAGACTGGATTTGAACCCAGGGCCAGTGCTCTATCTACTGCCTCACCTAGTCACCCCTGACCTCAGACTCTCAATACTTACTAACTTCATGACCTTGGGGGTGTCACTTAATCCCATTGCCTTGAAAAAAAAACAAAAAAAAAACAGAGTTGGACATAACTGAAAATGCTTGAATAACAAACAAAACCAAACCAGTTACAAGCATTTAATCAGTGTTTCCAAGGAAATTATGAAACCCCTCCAGGGACTAAATGAGAATTTAATTAGTTTGGAGACAGTTAAGAACACAATCCCTGTGTCATTCATGGGGACACTGAGAACTCCTTATGGGATCACTCACAAGTTATTTTCTTTCCATAAAAATAGTATCTGTAGGAAACAGCCTTTCCCCTAGAGACGAAGCCTCTTTGAGACCCTACTTAGGTCAGATAGAGGTTGTCCATGAAACTGTGGTGGTATCAGTAGCTGTCCTAACTGATGAAGAAACCAGGGTGATTAGTATTATATATCAATGTCATTTATAAAATCAGGTATGAGGAGTCAATGACTGGGTGAAGAGAAGGCTCCAATGGGCTAATAGCTTGTTTACAGAATCCAAGGTAACTGTGAGTTACTCTTCACTGCATTAGTCTGGAAATTTAGGACCTTGTTGGAGAAGGCTTTGGAGGTAATCAGTTTTATTGATGTTTTCCCCTACTTTTTACTAAAATGTCCATTTTACAGGAAATCCAGGTTCAAGGAGTGAAGGCTTTCTAAATGACTGCTTTTGTGGTAAACCAGTGGTAAAACCACACTAGACAGACAAAAGACAACTCATGCACAAAGTGTATCTTAGTGGAGTTTATTGAAGGATAATGAAGTAACAGATGACCTGGAAACAGATGGTAAATGAAGCTAAGGAGAGGCTGTGGTTTCTTTGTGTTTCCTTGATTTAGGATTCTGTAACCAGTCTGCAGAAGTCCCAGGCCCTATCCAACTGGAGATGCCCAGCACATTGGATGAGAACAGTGAAACAGCCTCCTGGATTTTCCCTTATGGACGATCTACACAGTATTTTATTAATCTTCACTGGCTCAGAGGACCAGAAGTCCAACTTTCACTTGAGAATTCAAGGGTGGTGAAAGTAAAGGGATTTTTGGAGGAGTGAATGAAAGCATAGTATTCAAGTCATCTATTGTATGTGGTACCTAATTCTGCTATTAAAATTCCTTATTTAAAAAATAAAGAAGTTTGTTCACTTAAAAACTTAGCAAGGTTCCTCTATCTAGCATTTTAAAATGAGTCAAAAGGCAGGGAGAAAAGAAAACTCTTGAGCAAGGAAGAGCCTATTTCAGAAGAAATGAATCAAGGCATTTTTAACTTTGATAAATATTTATAAAATTTATTTATATAACTTTGAGATAGAAATTTTGTACAAAATTACAAATATTTAAAAATATATAAATATATGCATACTATGTAAATATATGTAAACCCACAGATGTATGAATATATTTATACACATTTATTTTCAACTAAATAAAATGTTCTCATTTTAGTTTTGAAATGCAAGCAAAAAGATAATCTTGTAAAATTCTCTGTCTTGTAGACGAGGTTCTGTTAGGCAAGAGTTTTCAAGGGAAATTAGCAATGTAGGGAAGATGAAAATAGACACAGGAATTTAGAACTCTCTCCTTTCTCATAAATCTGGGCTTTTAATGAGGAAGGCTACATGGGCAAGCCAGCTGTATAGTTCTATATTAACTAATTCACAAAGATGTCTCACACTTCTATTTGTAGTAAGTAACTAGTAAAAGTCACATCTGGGGGAAAGATGACTCTTCTATGTGGTAGTCCTAGAGAAACATGGCTTCTTCAAAGTAGGGTAGTGGAAATTTAGCAATAGGTTTTGTTAATATTTAACTATTTCTCATCCTGAGAAGGAGTTCACCACAAAACAGAGGGTGAATATTAAGGGAGAGAGGGAACAAGTCCCAGCATGTGACACATTCAAAGGAGAAAAAAGTTGCAGAGAGAACAAAGGTCTAGAGAGCCTTCATTTTCCTTCAAAATTAATCAACCCCTTCATCTTTATTCTCTCCTTTCTGATGCTATTTCCTGAGTTTGAAGGCAGGGGAAACTAGGTTTTGCTCAATAAAGGGAAGTACACATTTTCACATTAAAGTATCCTATATCTGTGAAATGGGTTAACCAAACACATAACAAGGCATGTCCGTGTGCCCATATGTCCCAGTTTACCTGCATATTCTTTAAATAGTTTTGACCTTCCAGGGATGAAGAGAGTTTCTGATTCAGTGGCTAACAGACCTTGAAAGGTGGCATGCTGTCCTGCCCAGAAAAAAATTATTGGAATAAATGGCCACTGATGCATTGGGGAAAAATTGACAACATATAAATATACCTCGATTTCCCTAAAGCGTCAGTGGCCAGTCTGCTGATAATGTGTGTGTGTTCAGGTTCTTCAATTAGCTAAAATTAAGGTATTTCTCCTCCCTTGTTTCTAAGAAGCAGTTTCTAAGCTCACCCTTTGCTTTTTGATGATACAGATCTAAAAAAAAAAAAACCAAACCTTTCCTTGGCCCTATTATATCCTTAGAAATTGCATGATTAAAGAAGGTAATAAGCGTTCATCAAGTTATTACAATGTGGAAGACACTGGACTAAGGGTTGGGAAAACAAATACAAGCAAAAAAAAGTCAGCTTTGGCCCTAGAGAAACTAGTGTTCTAAAGGGGGTAGGACAATGCATAAAAGAAAGGTGAAAAACTGGGGGTTGTGTGGGGAGAGGTAGAAAACCAAAGGATCAGATCTTTGAATCCTTTGAGATTCTTTTTTTTTTTAAGATTTTTGCAAGGCAAATGGGGTTAAGTGACTTGCCCAAGGCCACACAGCTAGGTAATTATTAAGCGTCTGAGACTGGATTTGAACCCAGGTCCTCCTGACTCTGGGGCTGGTGCTTTATCCACTATGCCACCTAGCTGCCCTGAATCCTTTGGGATTCTTCAGGAACAGTTTGGGGTTTCCATTCACCCTGGCCCCTTTATGGGTACATGACAACCTTATTTCCCAATTGTTTGGATTCTCTGAAGTCAAAGGTAGTCAAGTCTCTTCATTGGGAGACTGCCCATTGCCTTTTTTGGGAAGGCCAAGGATGACATTATAACCATTTTCAGCTGGTCAGATGCTTCAATCACCCTTCTTTCTACACCACAGTCAGTCAGTCAGTCAGTCAAAAAGCATCTTCTTTTAAGCCAGTCCTTTTGCCGTGCCTTGGGGGATACAAAAGACAGAGGGATTTGGGGTGTGCCTATTATCATTGGATGGATTTTGGAGGAGTCTGACATCTGACATATCCACGTGACCATTTGATTTCTATTGTCACTCCAGCTATTCTATGATCCTTCATTAATAGACTAAAAAATATAACATTGAAGCTATGAGCTGTTGTCATATAGTGATATTTCAGGATATCCATACAAGAATACAATGGGAAACAGGAACCAGTTGTCTCTAGACATGAGAGTGAAGAACAATAAACATGCCATCTGTCATTCCAAACAATTCAGCGGTCACTTTCTGACAAGACCTGGGTGAGAGTTTGTCCTTGGTCAAGGATAAGAGTTAGTTCTAAGGTTTCTTCAGTTTGTGATTCTGTCTGCACCGAAGCATCAGGGGATGTGTTCTGCAAGGAGATGAACTCAGGCAAGAGAAGGAACTGGGATTGTTGGATAGGGAAGCAGCGGCACCCTGAGATAAATGATCCCCAACTCCTTCTCCCTGGTAGTGTTGTCATCTTTCTGTCCCATCCCTCAAACTTAGCTGAACCTCAACCATCCTTCCTAGGAATATGCTTTGGAATCCCAATCTCCCCTAATACTCTTATGTTTTCTTTATCCCTTCCCAGCAATAATTACCTCCACTTAAATCATAATTTGGGGTTAGAGGCCCAGGTGCTGACACAGGATCACAAACTCTGCAGGAAAAGAGCTTATCACCCCATGGCCTTCAGGGTAGGAGTAAGGAGGAGAAGATGGGAAAAATAACTTTGGAGTGTTCAAATCTGATATTCTTTAATTTAGAATTAAATATTTCTGATCTATCAACCCCTGATTGAGTTCTGTAAGTTTGGAATGTTCACCTCTGCCCCTCCACAAGGTCTGTGTCTCTAGTTATAAATCTGAAGGCAGGCTGTTTCTGAGTGGAACATTCTAGTCCCCCCTCTAATTGCACCACAGTTTTACTGTAAAAGCTGTGTTAACAACCAATTAAGGACCATCCTGAGAAGGCAGGAAACTACTTTGGTTACCTAGATCAGAGACTGAATCAATTCCTGTACTGGAAAGGAAGAGACGCCAGTGTTTTACGTGTCCGCGTCATATCTAATAACATAAAGCATCATTCAGCAGAGGAGACAGCGGCGCTAGGCTCTGTGGATCAGAATGTCGGTTCTGAGGCGGAAAAGACGTTATGGATGAGTAAGAGAATGAAAGGAATCAATGACCTTTTTATGTACAAATGTGTAACCCGGTGGGTTACCCCCCCAAATTGTTCATTGTGTATAAATTGCCCCCCCAATTTTGTGTCATTTTTGGCATTTGCAAGGCTGCCACCCACCCAGGGTGTGGGGAAAATCCTGGAGAACCAGACTTCACTTGTAAAACGAATTTTGTTGTTCCATTTTTTAGCCTAAGGAAGTTCCGGGGAAAAGGGCGGAGAAGGGGCTGTGAGCCGGCGGCCTTGCGCGGGGAGCCGAGGCCGGGCCTGAGTCACGAGGCCAGGGGCTGCCGGTTCTTCTTGTAATTAAACTTTTTTAATTTTTAAGACTTCAAAAGTTCATTTTTTAAATTAAGCGTTGACTTCCTGTCCCTCCTGTTGGGGAAAAGAGAAAAAAACCTGCACCGGGGCCCAAAGCGGCCGAGCGGGGCGGGGGGGGGGGCGCCACGTGACCGCAGGGCCGCCACGTGACCGCGGGGCCGGGCCGGCCAGGACGTCGGAGGCCGCGGCCGCGCGTCACGTGCCGCCCCTTGTGGGCGGCCCTGCTGCCCTCACTTCTCCAGCTCTCCACGTGTCGGCTTGCTCCGCCTCCACGAGGACGGCCGCGCGGCCATTCCTCCGCTTCGGGCCGGCTTTTCTCTCTCGGCTTTCACTTCCTGTTTCTAGCTCCGCCTCGGGCTCCCGGGGGCGGCCCGATCACGTGATCGCGAGGCCTAGCCGGGTCTCGTCACGCGGGCTTCGGCAAAGGCCGTTGTGCGCATGCCTCAAGCATGTCTCTCCCCCCCCCTCCTCGGCCGCGCTCCCCGCTCCGGCCGCCCCTCCAGCGCCGTCTCTTGACCCCATTCTGACGTCACCACGCAAGGTCAAGGGGCGGGGCTTCCTCCCTCCCTCGGACTCGCGTCCCGACCCGGGGGGTGCTCTTGGGGGCGTGGCCCGGGAGGGGGCGGGGCACCCCCCACGTGATTGTGGAGCCCGCCCCGAGTAGGAAAGCGGAGGGTTTGGAAGGCCTGGGTTCAAACGGTGCCCCTCACCTGGGGCGGCTGGCCTCGGGCAACTCGTTTCTGAGGCGTGGTTGGACCAAGCGTGACAGCGGCCCCCCGAGACCCCCACCCTGCAGCGCGTTAGCGAACGTCAGGGCCGACCAAGTGCGGCGCAGAAGCTCGGGCCGGCCCCCGCCGCCCGGAGACGCTGCCCCGCTCCCTGGCTTGCGGGCGCATGGGGGCGAGGAGGAGGAGGGCGTTTGCCCTTCGCTTTGGAGGAAGACCGTGGGTCAGGGAGGGCCCCGCGACAAGCACAGGAATCGGGTCCGATTGAGGGGCTGTGCCTCACTGTCCCCCGGGGCCACACAGGGCCAGCGAGGATTGCGGATGATGAGTGACTTGCCCAAGGTCACACAAGCTAGTAAGGGTCTGAATGCGGATGTGCTCTACCCGCTCTATCATCTAGCTCCCCCAGTATCAATAACGTTTATTTTGCAAGGCAATGGGGTGAAGTGGCTTGGCCAAGGCCGCACGGCTAGGTCATTGTGAAGTGCCTGAGGCCGGATTTGAACCCGGGCACTCCTGACTCCAGGGCCGGTGCTCTATCCTCTGCGCCGCCTAGCCGCCCCATATCAATAACTTCTTGTAGAAAGTCACGGCCATCGGGTATAAGCCACTGTTTCTTTGGAACGTGACCCGACTTTCCAGCCGAGCCTGTGGGGTTTTCATATTTTGGATAAATCGTAGTGCGCTGGTGCACTGCCTCTTCAGACCCGGCTCCAAGGAGGAGAAAGACAAAAGGCTTTGGAAGCAGCACTGGGCCAGGAAGCCCAGGCTTGACCAGGTCCACGATTACCACCACCATTGTTTATAAGAATCTGGGGAGTGAGATTGGGGCTTTTTCCCCGCTTTTGTGGAGTGAGAGCTTGGCTTTCTCCTCCTAAAGACCTCCCTCTTGGACATTTTATGGTGTATTCTAATCCACAGAATTTATTTGAGTTTTGTTTGCTATCTACTTGGACCAAGGTTTGCTTCTCTGTGTGGTGCTTTGTGATGGTCTTTTGTGTGTTAGTAGCATTTGGTAGGAAGGAGTCAAGTGTATAGGAAGGACCAAGTGTAATATATCTAGGAAAGAGGCCGGAACCTAATTTTTAGGGGTTCGAGGGGAGACAACTCCACTTCTGGTCTGCTGTCCCTCTTTCTCTGGGAAGCTCAGAGCCGTTAGGCTTGTGGCTCCTTCTCCCGCTGCCTCGGAGGCTGGTACAGAGGACGTGTATCTGGCTCCGTCCTGGAGCCTCTGGTCTGCTGCTGTTTGGACTTCCCACTTGGACACAGACCTATCTTCTATACACAAATACTTAAAATGTTAAACAAGTGCTCATCACTTCTGTTGTACTTTCCCAGGAGTCAAAGATTCCCAGAACAATTGGTGAACCGCTGAATAAATATTTCACCTTCACTGGGGGCAGCATGGTCTGGGTAGCAACTCAGGGTCCACTTCTTTGGCCAAGATGGCCAGGCGTGGACCGTCCAACAAGGAGGGTGTACTTGCAAGAAGTGTGTCCTAGGGGCAGCCGGCCAAAGTTAGAACCAGCCATCTCAGGATTGCGGGTCAGTGGGTCACTTAGAAAAGAAACACCAAGTAAAGAGGCAGCCGGGGCTTCCTGCAACCAGTACTTAAATGCATCTTCCTTGAATCTTGGTCTTGAGGTTCAGTTTTGGGATCCCACAGGCCATTACATATATTTTCTGCCCTATTTGTGCCATGCTGAAGTTGCTGCTAGGGGCAGAAGAGGAAGAAATCACCTTGATGGCCATCTCTGGGAGTCCAAGGGAGAGCTGATGGGGCTGGGCTCCAGCAGTGAGGCTGCCTTGAAAGAAAGCATCAATCCTAGTTAGGGAATGGCTCTTCCTGGAATGATCATCAACCAATTTTGACCCAGCACCGCCCTCCCCCAACCATCACAAGGACCAGGGAGAGCCTTGATAAAGCTGACCAAGAGGCAGAGGTGAGGAGGGGGTGCAATCTGTCTCATCCAGAATGTCTGGAACAGGTAGCCATGAGTGGCCAGGTGGGCCAGAATTCAGAGGCTATGACAGGGTTAGATGGAGACAGCCTTTTATTTCAGGGGGCAATAGGAAGGCCCTGAGGCTTCTTGAGCAGGAGAGTGATCTGTGCTTTAGGAAGATCTATGAGATTGTATTGGAATGGCAAGAGATTTGAAGCAGAGATGAAGTGGCCTTAACCAGAGACGGTGATGGAGATGAGAAATACAGAGGTGAAATGGGAGGGAGGGTGAAAGAGAAGGATGATTGTGCCCTCAACAGAAATGGGAAATGGAGAATGAATGTTTTGGAGAAAAGAAAATGAATTCTATTTTGGACATGTTCTGAGATGCCCCTATAAAACCTGTTAGAAATGTCCAGTCTGCAATTAGTGAAGTTATAAAAATTGGAGTCATCTGCATCAAGATGACAACTGAATCCTGGAAGCTGATGAGATGACTAGCAGAGAGTGAAGAAAAGCCAGCTGAGACCAGAATGTTGGGGGACATCCAGAATTAGAGATGATGGCATTGGAAAGATTGAAAAGGAGTGGAGAACTAATAGAGATCAGGGTCAAGAACATCTGGTGATTAAAAGATCATTGGTAATTTGGGAAAGTTCAGTTGAATGATGAAAGTTGAGTCATTTTGTAGAGGGTTTAGAAGAGATGGAGATAAGAAGTGGAGGCAATTGGGCTAACCAATCCCAGACTCTCACATCACTGACTGATTGGAGGTTCAAGTCTCTTCTCTTCTCTTTCTCTCTGTCTCTCCTCTCTTCTTTCTTTCTCTCTTCTCTCCGCCTGTCTATCTCTTCTCTCTCTCTCTCTCTCTCTCTCTCTCTCTCTCTCTCTCTCCATCAACAAAATGAATCAGACAACTTGAGTTTTGGTCTAATTTCTTTTGCAAGCTGACAAAGCATCCCTTTGGATCGCCATGATAAGAGTTTTAGGGGAGCTGATTGCCTTCCTCGGTCTCATTCAAGGTAGGAATGGTCTTTAAAACACTGGCTTGGCATAACTCCAATCCCTTGTTCTCACCCTCTGGCAAAATCACACAGTTAACATATTGCTTTGACTAACTCTGAACTGGGAGAGGTACCATATTCCAGGCCTGAAGGCCTGCTGGGCATCAGACTGTTAGCCCTCATTGTCAGGGGGAGTCCCAGCTCACTGCTCAGCCATGGATTTAATGAAATCTGGTCTCTTAGTGGCTGTGTGACCCCAGGCAAATTACTTAACTCTTTTTATCTCAATTTCCTCATCTGTAAATTAAACCAAAGAAGGAAATGACAAATTACTGCAGGATCTTTGCCAAGAAAACCCCAAATAGGGATCATGAAGAGTTGGACACAACTGAAAGCAACAACAATCTAACTCTGAAAGACTTAAGATCTGTGAAGAAGGCAGTGCCCCCAAATGACGCCAGAAGTCTGAAGATCCTCCCTCCCGGCAGATAGCCAGTGTTTGCAGATACTGTCATTGTATAGATTTTTGTGTGTGATTCTACTTTTTGTTACAAGGCAAAAAGCTTTTCTTTTTGGGGGGATGGGTGGGAAGAAGAGTTGGGAGAAAATGTGGGGATATTGATAGTGAGGGGTTTTAATACTAAGTGACAGGGAAGAGAAGAAAGAGAGTCCACTGAATTATTAAAAATAAATTGAGGTGGTCAGCTAGGTGGTGCAGTGGATAGAACACCGGCCCTGGAGTCAGGAGTACCTGAGTTCAAATCTGGCCTCAGACACTTAATAATTACCTAACTGTGTGACCTTGGGCAAGTTATTTAACCCTTTTGCCTTGCAACCCCACCTCCCCCAATAAATAAATTGAGGAAAGCAGAAGAAAATTCCCATAGGGATACAGTCGGGACAGCAGTAGACCTGCCATCTAAAATTTAAATTATGCCCCCAAACCCCACTAAGCTTTACAGAACAGAAAAAACTCCAAAATTGTATATAAAAGAAATCCAGTTTCATTCAAAGTTCCTCTTTTTATTATGTATGGAATATTTGGAATATTCATATTTGTTGAGGCTTGTTAAGTTTATATAAAAAACTTTTAAAGACTCCAAGGAAAGAAGGGATCTCAGCTTGGGACATCCCTCCACATTATGTGTTTCTAAATTTAGAGCTTGAAGGGATCTTGGAGGCTGTCTGATCCCATAGAGGAGAAAACAAAGACCTAGAGAGATAAATATGTAGGCCCAGGGGTCTTCTTTAAACTAAGGTATTTACCCTAGGGCAGATGTTTTGTTTCTGGGCCTCAATATTGTTGGAACATCTGCTGGAAGGTGTGTGAAGAAGATAGAGAGATGATTGCTGTAGACCCAGTAGACGCCAGATAGCAGGAAGGGGCTGCCATGTATTGTGGTCCATCTTCTGGGGGGCCATAGATACCAAGCTGGATAGTGGGGGCAGGGGCCCAGAGTTGGGGGCTGGTGCATCTGTAACTTCCAAAGTACAAGAGGGCATCATGTTAAGGAAGGAAGGCAGTACTGTGTTGAGTTGCTTAACGAGATGGTGAACATTTTGAAGGGAAAAAGTAAGGGGTAGACCAGGAAAAAAGAAGTACTTAGAAATAGGTTTAGAAACAGATGTGTTTAGGAGAGATGGAAGGAGAGGAGGCGATCTGAGAGAGAAGGTTCAGAGCCCTGAGTTTTAGAGCAGTTTCAAGTGATGCTAAAAGATAAAGTGTCTCTGTGTCTAAGACTTGAGTTGCTCTGATGCTCTCTGGGCCTCAGTTTCCTTCTGTGTAAATTTAAGGAGTTGGATTGTTCATTGATAGAACTTTTTATAGCTAGTTCTAGGGTTCCATGACTAAGACTACAGGGTAATATCACAGATCCTCATTGTCCCTGCCCAAAACTCTGAGCCCTTCCTTCTCTAGAAGTTGCCGAGGCTTCAGTTCCTCCTCCAACCCTTTTTTATCAAAGTCTCAGATCCACTTTCAGCCTTGCTCACTTCCCCAACGTTAGAAACCTACAGAAAAGTCCCCAGCACAGTCATCTTTGCATATCTTGGGATTTATCGACCTGCTCTACCTGTCCTGAGTGGTGTGTGTTTGTGTGTGTGTGTGTGTGTGTGTGTGTGTGTGTGTGAGAGAGAGAGAGAGAGAGAGAGAGAGAGAGAGAGAGAGAGAGAGAGTCAGTCCTTCCCTAATCAAGATCTTCCTTGGGACTTCTTGTGCTACTGGAATTCCAGGGCTGGTCCAAATAAAAGAGGGGAAGGGTTCAATAGGCTCAGATCCCTGGTCTCTGAGGGGAGTTTGGGGGACTGTATCTTCCTTTGCTGGAGCTTCTCCCTTATTCTCTTGGGGACCATGTCGTACCTGGACAGAGTGTTCCAAGGAGTGTCATGGTCCTGGCTTCTTGCTCCCCTTGTTTCAGGATAGTTGGTGCACATCTCTATTCTTCTCCCCACCACACCCCATGTGTCTTGGCCAGAGGAAGAGAAGGTGGTCGCTGTCCTCAGTGTCTTTTATGATGGTAGGAGCTACCTTTCCTTCAGGCTCTGTCTCAGCCCATGGGACCTACTTTCGTTCTCCTGGTGGACCTCCTGTGTGTACTCCCATCTAACCAGTGGGTTCCCAAACTAGACACAATATTCAACTACTACAGCCACCCCCTGGTGCAACCCTTCACAGCAGGCCTTCTGCAGTAGCCACTGGTAGTCAGCCTGCTCCAGTCCTCTCCTTACTCCAGTCCATCTTCCACTTCTAACAGTGTAGCTCCTTACTCAATAAAGTCCCATATCCCAGATAAGGGATCCAGAGCTCTTCATCACCTGGTCCCTTTTACCTCTCCAGTCTTCTTATATTTTACATCCCTCCATTCTGCCCATTTCAGGAGGCATTGATTGGCCTCTGAATTCTGAGTTTATCAGGGAAGCAGTGTCTGGATTTCCTAAAGACAGCAATAGTAACCATGAACTCATTTATTCCACTTTTGGAATGAACCAGATGCCACACTGCTGAGTTTTCCACTTGCATTCATCAGGTTAATCATCTCTCTTGATAGAAATAGACGCCACATTTGTACCCAATCCAGCCTCCAGCCTGGGGGTGCTTCAGTCAATCTGCGGGGAGGTGGCATCAGCCTGGTGAGGCCTAGGGACCCTTCTTAGACTCATGTTTTTAAACTTGTCCCGAACATGCTAAGGACTATAGAGGAAACAAACCTGAGATTAGACAAAATGTGGAGCCATGGAACCAAAAGTGACTTACCCAGTTATCATTGAGCTAGTGAGTGTCAGCAGCAAGATTCAAACTTGGCTTTTTCTGATTTCAGGTCAGTTTTCCCCTGCACCCTTCCTGTTGCTTGGATTCTGCATAGGATCATGCAAGCTAGTGGTATGAAGCAATCAGGCAGAACTGCTTCTGAGGTTTAATCACCTTTGTGATCGTAGACTGGTCACTTAACTTTTCCAAACTTGCTATTTCCTCTTTGGTAAATCTGAGATAATAAAAGCTGCCGGGCTTAAGCTTGGAAAGTGGTTATGGGGCTCTAAAAGATAGGCCATGTAAAAGTCAGTGGTTGGGATGAAAACACTCATCAGCTTTTTTCCCAGGAAAGCTCCACCTTTTAATATTAAAATTGGAGCATTCCACTGGCTTCATTGAGTGTTTATTAGACCAGCACTCCCCGGTCCCATTCTTGCTTTCTGGTAGTTCCAGACCTGCAAAACTGTTGGGAACAATTGAGGAAAATGCCCTCAAATCTCCAGCTACATTCATTGACCTTTATGACACATTACCCAGTTTTGAGTCTCCCATCTTTCTCATACCTGTTCCAAGAATGTTCTAGGGGAGCAGCACAGTGGATAAAGCACCTGCCCTGTAGTCAGGAGGACCCCAGTTCAAATTCGACCTCAGATACTTAATAATTGCCCAGCTGTGTGACCTTGGGCAAGTCACTTAACCCCCACTGCCTTGCTAAAACCAAAACAAAATGACCTAGGAAATTAGCCCTAGGAGGCAGCGTTTTGGTGTTGTGTAAGTTTGTACTGAAGGGGAGGCCTACTTCAAGAGGACCCAATAGAAACATAAGTGTTAAGAAGCTAATGAAGGAGATATTTTCCTAGGCACAAGTGAATGGTATGAACTGAGGTGGGAGAGTCTGTCCACTTAAAATACTGGCAAAGGACACATAATGAAATTTCTTCCCTTATTGGTCTTAGGTGTGATGCCACAGACACTTCTAGAGTCAATCAGAGTTCTCTTCTTCTACATCTCTCTGGTTCAGGTTGGTCGTCTCTTTGCATCTCTGTGTTTCCTACCAAGATTCCTACCATAGACAGCTCCCATCCCATTCAGTTTAGAAGAATCCTCTACCATCATCATCTGGAAGGGATCATGGTGAGTTCTTCTGTGAACTCCCCCCTTGATTGTCCTAAAACAATTGCAACACCCACAAACCAATATTGACAGTGTGAACATCTATGTTCTCTCAGAAGGCAAATTTAGAGGCTTAAAGAAAACCGACATTCCCCGTACCTCCAACCACCATAGGATAGTCCCAGGAATTAACAGCAAATCTTTTCAAAGTGCCACTGAAGCATGAGCTGGCACCAGTACAGCCACCATCCTTGCTCAACCCATCCCAGAAGAGAAATAAGACCAGGAAAGCAGGATTACACAGCACAAAATCCATGGAAATTATTTACTTTTCCAGTGGACTGAGAGAGGGTTAAATGAGTTTGGGGTGAGTAAAGATTATAGAATCTGTTTTTGTGATTCATTATAGAGACATAGATGGCACTGAGAACTCCAGGGGAACCATTAGTTCCACATTATGCTCTCTCTCAAACTGACTGATGTAAGGAAAAACCTTTTCGCCTGGAAGAGTCATTCTCATCTTCACTTCTGGAGACTTCCAGGATCCTTCCTTAGGCAGTGTGGAGGCAATTTTCTAGTAAACATCAGTTTGGCAAATAGAAATACCAGTTGGTCCAACGAGTCCCCTGTGCTTGACACAAACCTCTCTGGTCCACTATTACAGAAATGGTTAAGAGTCATTTTCCTTTGATTGCCAGAGTCTGCTGCTTCCTTCTTTGCCATAATAGTTTAGATGTTAATCCAGATGTTAAGGTTGATTTCAAAATAGCCTAAGGATGTCATCAACTGCCATTTTAGGGGTATCCTTACAGTAATATGTGAGGAATGGACATACTTCCCTGGGGACAAGTATGCCCAATACACTGAGTTTGGAGGTTCACATGGATTTGTTGGGGTTGTAGAGGTAGCCCTAATCTCCCCCTCCATTCATCAGCAAATGCTTTCTAAATGTGTGGATCTACAATAACACAATGGCCTTACAGTAGGGGAACAAAGGCACATCATACTCAAAACTTACTCAATTTGAGCCACATTTATTGAAGGCTATTTAGAGTTACAAATAGCTGGGCCATAGATGATGGGGCTAAGAATATGGCTACTTATTCTCCCAGTGTTTCCCCTTGTAAAAGATGCTCTGATTTTTCCTGTGGGGGTTTTAAGTCTTCTATCCACTGGTGATCCAGCCCACGTGAAGCATAAGTGGGGAGTCTAGCTTGTAGGATAATAGCAGCAAAATTAGCTCTTTTCCAAGTCTCATTTCTAATGTAGGATGGTGTATTTTACTACCTTTTCTTCCTTCCAAAATTGATATCTTGTTGGATACAGATGTCAATTGGAGGTGAGAAAAAAAAAGAGATTAGTAGAACATCTAGAAACAAAGGCAAGGTATTGAAGTTATTCAACTCAAGCAGTTCTTAATTTTTCCTCAAATAATTTCCTATAAAAGGAACAGAGAAACTTGTTTTGACAGAATCTATGCAAAATTTCTCTATAATCTTTGGTAATCCTACAGGAAACTTGGTCAGAGATCAGTTCTTTACCTACTCCCAACTTTGAAAAAGAAGAGAAATAGTATTGGGAAGGGGAAGGAAGAAAACATGAGCAAGGCATTGGAGTTAACACCAAAGGAACTTCTACAGGAAGTTATTACACTGTGTGTGTGGTGTGTGTGTGCTGTGTGTGTGTGTGTGTGGTGTGTGTGTGGTGTGTGTGTGGTATGTGTGTGGGTGTGTGTGTGGTGTGTGTGTGGTGTGTGTGTGGGTGTTTGTGTGTGTGTGTGTGTGTGTGTGGGTGTTTGTGTGTGTGTGGTGTGTGTGTGTGTGTGTTTGTGTGTGTGTGGTTTGTGTGTGTGGGTGTTTGTGTGTGTGTGGTTTGTGTGTGTGGGTGTTTGTGTGTGTGTGGTTTGTGTGTGTGTGTGTGTGTGTGTGTGGTATGCCATAGAGAGGCAGTTTGGCATAGTGACTGAGAGACCCAGCTTTGGAGGGAGGAAGCCTGAATGACCCTGGGCAAGAACTCTTCTTAGTATTATAGACAATCCGTGATGTTAGACTCAGGCACAATCCCATATTAATTATAATACTTTATGATATGACAGCATTTATATTGTACTTTAGGGTTTTCAAAATGCTTTACAAATATTACCTCATTTTATATTCACAACAACTTTGGGGAAAAGGTGCTTTTATTTCCATTTTAGAAATTGGGGAAATGAGGCAAATAGAGGCAATGACTTGCCTAGGGTCACACAGCAGCTAAATGTTTGAGGGATTTGAACTCCAGTCTTCTTTGTTGTATTTCCAACCCCCCTACCCACTGTGCTATCCAGTTGTTTTTAATGCTATGACTACCCATCTATTCCATCCTTAGAAATCCTATTATTAAACAACCATGGGAGCGGAGACCTGTGAAAGCCTTCCTTAAGGGGGCAGGGATCTGGCTTCCATTCACCCTGTCCTCCTTGGCAACTGGCAGCAACAAGACCCATAGTGCTTTCATATGTGCCCTTTCCAATGGCACTAGGCACTCCCCTCTGAATTGAAGCAACCTGTAATGCCCAGACAGACCAGGGCTGACAGTGAAGGTTAAGCAAAGGCTCCTTGCATCCACCTAATCTTGATAGACTAACTGGGTGGGGGGGCTCTCAGAATCCTGCCTCCTCTCTTAATTAGGGGTTGGGGAGTTTGGAGGAGAAAGGTGCATGCAAGAAACCATTCCACTTTCCCTCTAAGGCTGAATTCCCTTCTCCTTTGTATCCTGTGGCCTGCTTGTCTCCTCTCTGTAGCAGGAGGCTATTGATTTGTTCACTCTTGGGCCAATTAAAAGAGTAGCCTTGAAGGCCTTCCCTGTGCCTGCCTATTAAGGACAATTATTTTGTGAATGAATTAAGGATAATTATTTTTTTGAGTGTTATCAAGACCATCAGTGGACTCCAGGACACATTTTTTTTCCTCCCTGAGTAGAAACATGAGGAGCTCAAATCCAAGAGAATTCTGCTACCTTCTCTGGTACTCCTAGGCCAGGGCTGTCCAACCTTCCTTTTAAAAGTTTTTAGTGAAACAATAGACAATATATTTTGATTTGCCATTGTAGTGAGAACTCTGCCATAGCTCGGCTTCTACTAAAGCATTTAGTAACTCCACAGGCGGCTGCATAAAATTGTCCTGCAGGTCATGGCTGCATTTTGGACAGCCCCGCTCCTAGGCTAATATGCACAACTATATCCATACATAATGTCACTTTTCTTGATGCTGATGATTCAGATTCTGTTGGGTCTTTATTCCAGTTACCAGACAGGTATCTCCATGGTAAAGGATGAGTCTGGGCTAGAGCCAAAGGCTCTCTGCACCCAACCTTCCTGTTCTCCCTAATGTCTTTCATCCCAAGAATCAAGGTCCCATTTTCTTCTGATCAGGGACCTAATTTTGGTCATGGTAATCTGATGAGGCATTGGCTTTACTCCATAACTCAATCCATTTACTGCTATGCCTGGTCTCTGGCCTTGACCTTCTGCAGGCTGATGGTAAGAAGTGAACAACTTCTACAGAACCATGGCCTGCCTCTCTAATTGGACCCTCTCTCCTCTCTCTTCCTCAAGTTCCTCCACCATCTTCTTCAGTGCTATCAGCCATCTACTCTGAAGTCCTTGGCATCCTTTCCTTTTCCCTGACTGTCTAAAGCAGCTGCTACAATTCTCCCTAGCTTTTCACCTTCTGGGAGCCCATGGAGTAATGGGTGGCAGCCACTGGAAATCATGATTGAAGAGCCTTCTAACTTAGGACAGAGATTCCCATGCCTTTTGTCTTCCCCCATACCACTGAACTCCACTCTCTCTGCTCTAAACCCTGATTTTACTATTGCCAGCTCCGCCTGCCAGTGAAGATCTTTCGCTGTTTGGAGGCTATTGCAATAACCCCAGTGAGAGGACAGCAGTTGTGTGAATGGACTGATAAGGCAGCTGTTATGAAGAATGAATTGGGACCTTGACCTGTGAAGGAGAAAGAAGTGCTGGGAGTTACTTTGAGGTTGAGAACCTGGAAGGATGGTGGTAACCTTAGTGGAGACAGGGAGGTTTGTGGTGAAGAGTTAAGTGTTGGATGTGTTGCATTTGGAAGATTGATGGGCTATGCAGTCAGAGCTGCCTAACAGGCAGTTGGCAATATGGAACTGAAAGTTAGGGATGGTTATATGGATTTGAGAATCATTTGTTGAGATAGTTATTTGATTTATGGGATCTGATGAAGCCATTGTCTTTTGCTGCAGGGGTTCTTTTTTTAATTTTTAATTTTTTTTAAATTTTTAGGTTTTTGCAAGGCAAATGGGCTTAAGTGGCTTGCTCAAGACCACACAGCTAGGTAATTATTAAGCATCTGAGACCGAATTTGAACCCAGGTACTCCTGACTCCAAGGCTGGTGCTTTATCCACTATGCCACCTAGCCACCCCTATATGCCACCTAGCCACCCCACTGCAGGGGTTCTTAACCTTGTGACGTGGATCTCTTTGACAGCTGTCTGGCGAAGACTATAGACCCTTTAGAATAGTGTTTTAAAATGTAAAATCAAAAGAAACCAAATACATTGAAATACAGTCATAAAAATATTTTTTAAAAACAAGTTCATGGACCTTGTTTAGAATCCCTGCTTAAATAAGAGAAGATGGAGAAAAGAAGAGGACCCCAGACAGAACCTCCAGAATGGTTACACAGCATGGGACTCAGATGATTCAAGGAGGAGGCTGCAGACTTTATTTGATTCAGGATTCATCCAGGGAACCTGGAGATCAGGAAAGGAAAGTGATTCATCGAAGGTCACCCAGCCTGTGATCCAGTACTCACTGCTTCCTGACTAGGATGATGAGTGTCTCAACCACTGAGGTTAACTCTGAAACATCTGTTTCATCCGGGCCCCATCCCATGCGGCAAGACTCTGTGATGACATATGTATGTGGGTCTGCCATTAACAGCCCAGATCCCCACCTCATTATGACTGTCATTCAGAGTTGCTGTGGTCAAAAAGCCCCATTCTGTGACCCTTTGGTAATGGTTCTCTCTGAACTTGGCCTTGGACAAGAGAGATAAAGTGGGGCTCAGACTTGAAGTGTTTGGTTTGAGGACTTGGAGACAGGAGGCTCTGATTGCAAGGACTCTGAGAGAACCCAGTGAATTCCATATATGATGCAGAGGGCATGTTCTTGCCTGGAAAGACACCTCTAGCATTTAGATGCTCCCCCTCCCTCTTGTTCAATCCTTCACAGACCCCTCTTCCCCCCCTTTATTTTCTTAACTTTCCCTTTTGTTCCTCTAAATTAGGGAAAAGGGTGGCCAGGGGGCATCTGGAACTGGTAAAGAATTAGGATTTGTAAGTGCTCTGAGGTTCAGATGCAAATGATCACTTGGAAAACCCTGGCAGGCAGGCGTGTTAGTGTCTTTGTGTGTTGTCTCACCCATTAGGCTGGAGTTTTTTTGCCACTTGTTGTACCCCTTATTACTATTCACAGGGCCTGGTTCATAGTAGGCACTTAATAAATGTTTATTGATTGATTAGCCAAGCCGTGCCCACTCTTCTTAGCAATGGGATTTTTAATAAAAGAGAAGTTGAAGCAGTAGGGTAGGGAGCGGTTCTCTGACTTTTTTCTTCTCCATTTTTCTCTCCCTGCTGAAATCTAGAGAAATGATGGAGTGACATGGTCTGGGGCTGGAGCATGGAGGTTTCTTTATTTGTAGAAGGGAGGAGAGGTGATGTGATGGAGGGCAGGAAGAGGAACCGACGTCTGGGCTTTGGTTGGAGAGGGATGCAACTGGAGTTTAGGTTGGGGGGAGTAGATCCAGAGTGTATCCAGGGCTCCAGGACTAGGGCTAGTGAGAGGGTAATGGTGTTAGAGCCAAGGGTAGAATCTGGGGGGCAGCCCTAGAGAACTGAGTCAGCGATGCCATCATGGTTGGTGGGGCCTGGACTGGGGGGCAGAGCCTGGTGCAAGTTGTCTCGAGGATAGAACTCTTCTATGATGTTCTGGGGGATTCGTTTGAGCATCTCTTTGGGGAAGATGCGCAGCAGCTGCCAACCAAGGTCCAAGGACTCAAACACACTGCGATTTTCATAAGGGCCTGGGGAAGATGGGAAGAAACCAAGAAAGAGGCTGACAGAGGCTCAGACAGATACTTGCCCCTGTCCTCTTGCTCAATCCTTCAGGGACCCCTTCTTCCCTCCAAGTCCTCCTACCCTGGTTGATGAAATTCTTCTCAAACTTCTGCAGAAACTCAAGGTACAGCAGGTCCTCTGAAGTCAAGGCCTCCTCCCCCACCACCGCCTTCATGGCCTGGACATCTTTCCCAATGGCGTAGCAAGCATACTGCAGGAAGGGAAGGGAGATGGATGGGGCTGGGGGCCTGAGCCCCTGGACAATAAGCCTAGGGCTGAGTCTCTTAGGGAGACTGACACAGGGTGAGTAGAGTCTTGGAAACTGGCTTCAGTGCTTTGACTGCCCTCCCTCCCCTTTTTACACCCCTCCCTCCCTATAGTCTCATTTTAGCTTTCATAGAATTTCAAAATTTGGACTCCCCTCAGGGGTTAGACTTGGGAGTTGGAAGGAACTTTTAAAGAAGTGGCACTGTGCTGTCAAGAAAATCTGGGTTCAAATTCTGCCTCAGATATTAGCGTGTGGGGCCCTGGGCCATTTGTTAAATGGGGGGATTGGATTCAATGACATTTAAAGATTCTTCCTGCTCTAACTGTATGATCCTATAACTGATCTAGCTCAATTCCCCAGAATTTCCAGAGAATAAGAATAGCTCTCAGTGATGATGTCAAGAGACATTGTAGTATCTAAGTTATACCAGACCCTGGGGGGATGAGGAAAGGCCCAGAAATTAGGGTGGGTTAGGAATTGAAGTATCATTATCCCTAGTTTAGATGATGAAACTGAGGTTGAGAGGTCAGCTAGTCAATGGTACTTATTGTCATGCTCAGGCTTGTGTAGTGACCAGGTATCAGACCCAAGGCCCTTGGCCTTGTGCTCTGGGAATCTTTGTAGGACTTTGTATGGTTGATCCCGACCATTCTCAACCCTTGCTCAAGGCCTCTCTGCCAGTTAGTGGCTGCTCATTTATCTCCCCAGAGAGAACATCACCAACTTGGCAGAGCTGGAGGTGGTAGGTACTTTCCACGTGTCCTGAACCATATGAGTGTCAATATATGTGTTCTCCATGGAGGGATCCTGGACCCATGCCTTCAAGGGAAGCACCCCCCAGTCAGTAAGAAGATAAGTACGAGGTGCCAGTTACTGATAAGTTCCCCAGGTGTGTGCCGGCTCCACCTGGTGCTCATGTCATTACCTTCCATGCATATGCTCTGCATATAGACCTTCTGCCACTGGTAACATGGGGAAGTAACCCATGGGAACATTGTGGGGGGGTATATTTTCTTGACACCTAATTTGCAATGTTGTTTGATTAAATGTCTTTTGCTTTTACCTAATGTAGCTTCGGGTTGACTGATAAAAGAAAAATGCATTCGTGGGCTTCTGAGCTAGATGAAGATAGTGAACCTGGGATATGGGATAGTTTATTTTGATGGGTCCTTATGTGGGACCAGCAAGTACTATGCTATTCTTAGAACCATAGATTTAGAATTGGAAAGAATCTTAGAAAAGTCTGAATATGAATAACTCAGAGAAACCTGAGAAGACTTCTAAAAATTGATGCAGAAGGAAGCAAGCAGAATCATGGAGAAAGGATGACTGACAAAATAAAAGAAAACAATCCAGAAAGACTTTAGAACTCTGATCAATTTAGTGACCCATGATGACAGGAACTATGCTTCTCACTTCTTGGTAGAGTGGTGGTAGATTCTAGGTGTGGTATGCATTATGCGTCTGCATTGGCAGATAGATTTGATTTGGCAGTTTGTTGAACTTAATGAGACTTATTTGTGATAAGAGAAGGTTCTATTTGGGGCCAGTTATGGGGAAGAGATAGCCATGTTTTAAAAAAGAGCATTCATCAAACCTTTAAAAAAAGAAAAAATAGGGGTGGCTAGGTGGAGCACCTGCCCTGGAGTCAGGAGTACCTAAGTTCAAATCCGGCCTCAGACACCTAATAATTACCTAGCTGTATGACCTTGGGCAAGCCACTTAACCCCACTGCCTTGCAAAATGTTTAAAAAAAAAGAAAAAAAAGAAAAAATAGAGATTTATTTCTACAGACACACTCATTTTGTGAGTAGGGGTGAGACTGACCTAAAGAGGAAGTGACTTGCCTCTACTCACGTAGGTACTAAGAAACAAAACTGATATTCAAACCTAGTTCCTTAAAAAGGAAATAATCTCTAATGAGAACTGTATAGTATGGAGTAGTAGTGGCTTCAGAGAACTGGCCTCAAAGACAGGAAGACTTGTGCTCCAGTCATGATCTGGACACAAACTGACTGTGTGACCTTGGCTAGATCACTCTCTTACTCTAGGTAACTATCTGGGGCCATAGGTCTAAGTGTTGGTAGAGGAAGTTTGCTCATATGGGTGTACCTCAGACCAACGAAATCACAGGTCTGATCCTTTCCCTCTTCATATGAAACGAGGCACATTAATTACGCATCAGATATGGCTCCATTTCCTCTGAAACACTGTGGTGATGGCGGTGGTAGAATTTTCAACATCTATCCCAGCAAAGCACAAATCTCGACAGATGCACTTCAACAGAAATGGCTTCTGTGCAATCTGTGAGTCTGTCACCCAAATGCCAGCCTCATTAAGTTTCATGGGCATCTTCCTTTCAAAGGGCATCATTTGTTAAATTGTGTGTGTGTGTGGGGGGGTTCATGATTGGCTCAGTGGAGGGAATACCCGCACTGATGAAATGTCTTTCTAACATTGGGGCAGAACATGGGATCTGAGTTATGACCTGAAAAAAGGGACTGGGCCTCACTGAATTAATATTACTCAGTTGTGTTTGATTCTTCATGACCCCGTTTTGGGTTTGCTTCACAAAGCTACTGAACTGGTTTCCAGCTTATTTGAGGAAACTGAGGCAAAGAAGGTGAAGTGACATGTCATACAGCTAAGGAAGTGTCTGAGGTTGGATTTGAACTCAGGAAGAGGAGTTTCCCTGACTTTAGACCCTCACTGGCACCTATCTACTGTGCTACTCTTACCCAATCTCCTTTATGACCACTGTGGCCCATCTCTGAGAAGACTAAAGGGGTTAGATGTGCTATTGTAGTCTCAGGTACATAAGGAATTTTTTGGTCATGGACTCCTTTGGCAGGTTTCTCTTTTCAGAATAATGTTTTTAAGTGCATAAAATGCATAGGATTCCAAAAGAAGCCAATTGTGTTGAAATATGATGTGCCAAAATTTGAAAAAGCACTTTCAGAGACTCCAGGTTAAGAATACATGAGTTAACATGAAAATATGTTAAACATAGTTATACCTGTATAACCTATATTGGATTACTTGCTGTTAAGGGGAGGAGGGAGGGAGAAAAATGTAGAACTCAAAATTTTAAAGAAAATAAATATTAAAAACTAAAGAAAATTCATGACCTAGGGGATCAGTCCCATGCTTCCATTATTTAATGAATCTATGATAAAAATCACTGAATGGGGGGGCTAGATTGCAGCTCTTTTATAGCTTAGTAGATGTTCTAAAATGATTTGGCTAAAAGTTTCATTCTCCCATTTTCCAACCTGGTGATTTGTCATTCTTAGTAGACATTTATTAAATGTCTCCTCTATGCTAAGGATCTTATAAACATTATTTCATTTCATCCTCAGCTATTTTGTGAAGTAGGTGCTATTACCACTCCCATCTCATATAGGAAGAAACTGAGGCACACAAGAAGGTGAGTGATATAACTAATAAGTGTCTGAGGCAGGATTTGAATTCAGGACTTCCTGACTCTTAAGTCCTGGTTGCCACCTAGCTGATGTGTCCCTCTGAAGTTCACTGGGCTGGTTTGGACACCTAATCTTTCTCTAGGTCAGCATTAGAATCTTTCCCAGCTTGTGTTGTGCTGGTGCAGTCCTTAAGAAACTGTAGTCACCACCGAGACCATCACCATGATGCAGTGTCAGAGGAAGATGACGTTAGTGAAGAAGACGACATCAGTGAAGGGTCAGCTCCACCCCTAGACTATGAATGACTTTGGAAAGGGGGTCTAGCATCATGGGCAGTAGCAGAGCTGAACTCCCTGTACCCTGAAATAGTGGAATCGCTGACAGGTCTCCCATGTCCTTTCCTTACCAGCTGGTTTGAGACATCGCCGTGGTCCTTCCTCGTCATGTCTTCACCAATGGCAGACTTCATCAGACGGGACAGCGATGGAAGCACATTGATGGGAGGGTAGATCTGAGGGAGTAGAAGAATTGTAGGACTTAGGGGAGGGCAGAAAGGGAAGGAGCAGAGGCCACCCTCCTAGTCTGGTGACCCCACAGGGGCCTTCTGCACCTGCTCTCTATAGATTCAGTATATATATCTAGTTGTGGGCATGCTGTCTCCCCTTTAGATGAAGGGAGCTCCTGTTCTTGTCTTTCTCTTTATCCTCAGAACCTAGCACAGTGTGTGGCTCACAGCTGGTGCTTAATTAATACTTACTGACCAGTCTATAGCTCCATGAATGCCCTGTCCCCATTGGTCAAAGAACAGAAGCCAAGGGATAGATTATGAGCAGGTTAACTTTTTGGTTTTAGGATTCCCTTTTTCTAATCAGGATGAGATGGGGAGCTGAGGGAAAAGAGAAAGGAAATATGGCACCAACCAACCATTCACTATTCCATCTACCTGCCTCATGGTGTATGGAGATGACCCTAAGATCCTTATAGACACATACATCTTCCCTCAACATCTCTTTTTTCACTCTGGTCTCAAGGAAAAGGAAATATGGCGACATTCCCCAATCCTGGGCCATTGGGACACACTGCTGCTTTTAGGATCTGGGAGGAGACCATTTTCAGGAGTGGAGTGATTGTTGGGTTTGAAGTCGGAGGCCCTGGGCTTGAATCACATAACCTCAGTTTCCCCACTTGTAAAAGGAGACAGAAGCAAATCTTCCCTTTGACTGCATCCCTTCTCTTAACTGAGGCATCTTAAATGAGGCATCGACTGTAGATCTGGGCTGAGAGAGAAAGGGGACGTTGAGCAGGAAGAACATGAAGGGGGTACCTGTCTGTTGTGCAGTTGTCTGTCCACATAGATCTGTCCTTCTGTAATGAAGCCAGTCAGGTCAGGGATGGGGTGAGTGATATCTGGAAGAGGGAGTTTTGATATTAGTGGGACTGGGAACTATGTTCTTCCCCTCAAACCAAGGACCCATGTCTCCTCCAATGATCAATGAATATCAGAGGATTATTAATTTATTAGAATTTATATAGAGTTAATAAATTTAATAGAAGACATCTAGTCCAACCCTATTCCTTTCACACATAGGGAAACCAAGGCACAAATGGTTAAGGGACTTGTCAATGCTCATATAGATGCTCAGGTGTTCTGGCTGCCTTGGAGACATTTGACTCTGGGTAGGCAGGGGGATAGGAATGAAGAAGGGGGAGATAGCAAAGGCAAGTTGTTGGGGGTGGGGAGGAGGCTGACAGGGGAGTCCTCACCATCATTGGGCATCGTAAGAATGGGGATCTGGGTGATGGAACCTGCCCGGCCTTCCACTCGGCCTGCCCGCTCATAGATGGTGGCCAGATCCGTGTACATGTACCCAGGGAAACCACGCCGACCAGGTACTTCCTCCCTGGCAGCTGAGACCTGGTATGCCCGCCATGGGCATCAGAGAGAGACAGAGACCCAGAGACTCAGAATCACCCAGAGGGAAAGCAGACGTGGAAGGAATGGGGACAGAAATAGCAGTAGAGAGACAGGAAGGGAGATGGATACAATAGAAAAGCAATAATCAGGGATAGGAAAATTCGTCAAAGGGGTGGAGGGCCACCTCTTCCCCCAGAGTTCCTGGGACCAAGGAAGGATTGGATGCTGCTCCTGTCCCACCCTCCCCCCTGCCCATCTCCCCCATGTCCCCCAGCCTCACCTCTCGCAGGGCCTCTGCATAGGAACTCATGTCTGTCAGTATGACTAACACGTGCTTCTCACATTGATAGGCAAGGAACTCAGCTGTAGTCAGGGCTAGGCGGGGGGTGATGATCCTTTCAATGCTGGGGTGGGGGATGGAGAAGAGAGTCAGTGAGCTCCGGTGCAACCTGGGCTTCTGGGCTTGGCCAGGCCAGGTCAGAGAACTGGGGAGGCGACCTTGGATAATTCCATTCAGTTCAATTGAATGGAATAAGCACAGTGCTAAGGGTCAGGATATACACATAACCCTTTAACCAGGGGCCTTGGTAGTGGTGGGGCCAGGTACAATGTTACACAGGAATGCCCCATGGATGGGAATTTCTCTTGAATGTGTTTTCACTGGTCTCTTCGACCCATTCTGAGTGGCCCCTGCTCTGCACCACATAATCTTAATGAGCCCAAGACATTGACTTGCCCAAGGCCACACAATCATCTGGGTCAGAAGTGGGATCTGAAGTCAAAGGACATGCAGAGGCAATTTACAGATGAGGAAATCAAAGCAATCCATAGTCATATGAAAAATTGCTCTAAATCATTACTTATTAGAGAAATGCAAATTAAGTCTTCTCTGAGGTACCACCTCACACCTCTCAAGATTGTCCAGTATAACCAGAAAGGATAATAATCATTGTTGGAAGGGATGTGGGAAATCTGGGACACTAATACATTGTTGGTGGAGCTGTGAACTCATCCAGCCTTTCTGGAGAGCAATTTGGAACTACTCCCAAAGGGCAACGAAAATGAGCATACCCTTTGATCCAGCAATACCACTACTGGGTCTATATCCCAAAGAGATGATGAAAAAGGGTAAAACCATCACTTGTACAAAAATATTCATTGCAGCCCTGTTTGTGGTGGCAAAGAATTGGAAATCAAGTAAATGTCCTTCAATTGGGGAATAGCTTAGCAAACTGAGGTATATGTATGTGATGGAACATTATTGTTCTAGAAACCAGGAGGGATGGGAATTCAGGGAAGCCTGGAGGGATTTGCATGAACTGATGCTGAGAGAGATGAGAAGAACCAGAAAAAAAACTGTGTACCCTAACAGCAACATGGGGGTGATGCTCAACCTTGATGGACTTGCTCATTCCATCAGTGCAACAATCAGGGACAATTTGGGGCTGTCTGCAATGGAGAATACCATCTGTGTCCAGAGAAAGATCTGTGGAGTTTGAATAAAGACCAAAGAGTATTACCTTTAATTAAAAAAAAAAACACCTTAGTTCTATTATGTAATTTAGTTATCTCTTACATTTTATTTTTTTCCTTAAGGATATGATTTCTTTCTCATCACATTCAACTTATACCATGGAAACAATGTAAAGACTAACAGACCGCCTTCTGTGTGTGTGGCCGGGGAGGGAAGCAAGATTAGGGGAAAAATTGTAAAATTCAAAAATAAATTATTTAAAAAAAGAAGTGGGATCTGAACCCAGGTGGGCAGCTAAGTGGATAGAGTACTGGACTTGGAATGAGACAGACCTGAGTTAAATCCTCCTTATTAGCTGTGTGACCTTGGGCAAGTCACTTAACCTCCATCTGTTTTTATTTCCTCAGCTCTAAAATGAGCATTGTGAGGATTGACAGCGTATCATACGGAAAAACCTTTTACAGACCTTCAAGGGCTCTATAAAAGTCAGTCAGTATTGTTCCTTGTTCCAGATTGCTCTCATTTTTCTGGGGTGACTCTAGATTCTGGAGAAATATGGGACAATTCAGAGGTTGTACTTAGGAGGAGGCCTCTGAGCTTGTTTTGTGGAAAGGAGAGACAGATGCTGCAGATGTGGGGACCATCTGAGTCAAGGCATGGTGCCTGATGATAAATTGTCTCCTTATGGGCTTAAGCATGGCCCTGTCCTTCCCCAAAACCAGGGAGTCTGGGAAATGGGTTGAATTATAGTATCCTTCTGACAATGAAGACAGAGGCTGAAGCAGATTGTCTTCTCTCTTTCCTCCTTTTTTCTTTTTGGACATGCAAGACTGTACAATGGAAATGGCCTTTGGGCTTCCCGAGGAGTGGAGGAGGGCCGGGACAGCGGGGCTGGGGATGATGGTGGGGGTGGTGGTGGGGTAGAATTTGAGCTGAAAATAAAAATGAATCTGTAGTGGCTCTGAGGTTTTGTGACGTCCTCCAACAACCGTCACTTAGAAAGTCGTTTGTGCCTATCACTTCATTTCAGCCATACAGTAACGTAAGGCAGAGGCTAGGAATATTACTGTTCCCATGCTACAGATGAAAAAACTGAGGCTTAGAAAGTGTCAGTGACTTGCTCATAGTCACACAACTAGTGAGGGTTGGAAGAGAAGAAGGGAGTGCAAGGCTGTCTGCACTTCTCTAAGAAGGGACACAGGATGAGCTTGTTATTTGCTGAATGTAGGGGGGGAGATGGGAATCCTTTGCCTGACTCCAGGAGGGGACTGGCCATTGTCTTGCACTAGTCTCTGGAAACTCCTCTACTTCCCAGATGTTTCCCTCAAGCCTCAGGATTCAAAAGCAGGTCTTTTTGTTTGTTTGTTTGTTTGTTTTCACAAGGCAATAGAGTTAAGTGACTTATCTAAGGTCACATAGCTAGGCAATCATTGTCTGAGGTCGGATTTGAACTCAGGTCCTTCTGACTCCAGGGCCAGTGCTCTATCCACCTAGCTGCCCTCAAAAGCAGATCTTGCTTCTGCCTTCACACCCATCTCTCTAGCCACTGCCCCACACTCTCACCAAAGATGATGGAGAGTGGTGGGGGGAACTAGAACATCCCAAGGACAGGGGACCTGTATCAGAAGGGGAAAGCAGTATCTTGTCTAACTGATTGTGAGGGGGCGGGGTGAGAAATGAAGCCAGCATTAATGTGGAGAAGTGTTTGACAGAAATTATCTCATTGGACTCTCCCAATAACTCTAGGGAGCAGGTGTCTGCTTATCCTCATTTTAGGACACTGAAGCAGACACAGGTTAAGTGACTTGCCCAGGGTCACACAACTAGTTAGTTTCTGGGAATGGATTTGAACCCGTCATCCTGATTCAAGGGTCAGCTCAATAAATGTTTGTGCTTGAGTGACAGAAAATGGTAATCAGAGAAGGAAATCTCAGGGCTCTGCATAATAACCCACATTTATCTAGTGTTTTAAGGTTTGCAAAATGCTTTCCATATATTACTTCATTTGATCCTCAGTCTCCATATAATTCTAGCTCTATAGGTAATATTCTTGGAAACAGATAAGAAAACTGAGACTGAGAGGTTGTGTGACTTGCCCAGGGTCACACAGCTACTAAGTGATGACCCCAGCCATCGCACCATCAGGGAGCTGCTTCAGGTGCTGGTAGCATCACTAAGTCACAACCACTTCTGGGACCTGGGTTTGAGTCCAGCCTTGCCCCAGACTGGCTGTTTGATTTTCTCCTTTATAAAATGAGAAGCTTGGGCTTGATGTCGGCTCTCTATCTGTGATCCCTTGATCCCCAGAGGCAGTGTGATGTCACTGAAGGAGAGCCTGCCTCAGACCCAGAAAGCCCCAGATCCAGACCTCCGACCCTCACAGACTGTGAGAGCCTGCCCAGGATGCATTCTCTCCCAATGGTCTTGGCAACTCTCTAAGGCAACAATTGTCTCTGAGCTAGTAGAGGGACTTTCCTCACTTGGGAGTTCCCCTGGTCAGTGTTCTAGGTCCAGTCCCTTTCACTAGATAGAGCATGGATGAGTGACATTCCATGGTGCCCATGCTCCTGAACCTCAGGGGTCATAGCCCAGGTCTTGGGTTTGGAAGTGACCTCTCCCTTGGCCAGCCACCCTCAGGAGGAAAATGCTACCCACCTCAGGAGACCACCCCACCCCTCCCAGCCTCCTCAACCTGGCTTTGTATTGTCTGTCTTATTTTTCTCTTTGGATTGTAAGCTCTAGGAAGAGAGAAGACCCTTTTCCTCCCCCCTCTAAATTTTGTATTCTTTTGTTGTGGTGAGAGCCTCGGAGACACTCAACAAGAGAGTTTTGTGATGGAGACAGAGACAGAAACAGAGACAGAGAGAGAGAAAAAGAAGACAGAGAGAGACAGAGAAAGAGACAGAGGAATGGAGACACACAGACCAAGACACACACACACACACACACACACACACACACACACACACACACACACACACAGATAGAAAGTGACAGGAGAGAGGGAGACACAGAGGAAGACAGACAGAGATGTAGTTGGAGACACAGAAACACACACCCACAGAGGGAGATAGAGAGACAGAGACAGACACACAGACTAACACACACACAGACACACACAGACACACAGACACACAGACACACACACACACACACACACACACACGAGACAGAAGATAGAGGGAGACACAAAGAGAGAACAAGAGAGACCTGCACATAGAGGGAGAGACAGACAGAGACATAGATGGAGACACAGAAACACACCCACAGAGGGAGATAGACAGAGACAGAGAGACACAGACCAACATACACACACACACAGATAAAAAGAGATAGAAGATGGAGACACAAAGAGAGAGAGAGAGAGAGAGAGAGAGAGAGAGAGAGAGAGAGAGAGCAAGAGAGACCTGCCCACGAGGGAGATAGAGACAGATGCAGAGACAGAGACACACACGCACAGAGGGAGATAGAGAAACAGAGACAGAAGGTGGGAAGTCCAAATTCCAGCCTAGGAGCCTTCGTAGAGTTCAGGGTCCTTTTAATATGTGTGGGCAAGGAGGCAGAAAGGGGGCTCACGTGGGGTCGTTGGCCAAGTTCAGGAACAGACAGACATTGCCCATGGTGCCATTCTGCTCAAAGTCAGACTTGAAGAATCGGGCAGTCTCCATGTTTACCTGGTCAGAAAGTGGGAGAAAGTCATAGGTAATGGAGACACAAAGGCTAAGTCTCTGTCTCCCAACGGATGATGGGATGAAAAGAAAGAAAGAATATATTTTTTCTTCTGATTCTGTTAAACTGGGATGATGATTTGCTGGAGTCCAGGGACTGGCTCCGCATTTCCCTCTGGTTTTCCCGGAGCCAACCTTGGTCGGGGACAAGGTTTGGGAGGTGAGAAGAGAGACTGGGGAAGTGGGCTGTATGAAGCGGGGCAGGACACTGCTTAGCCAGTGAACTCTCTGGTCCTTAGCAGAGCCCTGGTGCCCAGAGAGAGCTGGGGCTTTCATGTTACCTAGGGCATTGCCCAGAGACCCCTTGCCCACCATCTGGGGGCTTCCCATGCTCGCCAATTGTCCCTATTGACTCACTGCTAAGCTCTGTGGTTTCTGGGCTGCCGAAGGATCTCCCCAGAATGCTGTCAGCCCCCTTTAAGCCCAATACCCTCGACTCCTTGAAGTCCTATTGCCATGCTGTAGGTACAGTTCTGCAGAAGCTCTGGCTGAAGTTACAAAGCTTCCCCAGCCCCCAGGTCTGCCTATCTCTTCCCACTCTCCCAGACCATTCCTTGCTAACTCCCCCAGTCTCCAAGATCTCTTTCTAAGTGGGTGGGAACCACTCACCGCAGCGCCTCCCTCCCCGCTGACACCACTAGGGCCCTACCCCCCCCCCCCCGCCCCATCGAAGTCTCAGATGCTCACCCCCATGGCTGCAAACACAATGGCAAAGTTGTCCTCATGATAATCGATGACATCCTTGGACTTCTTCACCAACCCTGCCTGGCGACAAATCTGTGCAGCAATCTATTAGGGAGAGAGAGAGAGACAGAGACAGAGATGGAGCAACAAGCAGAGACAGGAACGGAATCAGAGAGAGAGGAAGGGGGAAAGAAAATATGAGGGGTTATGAAGCGGGGAGACACACACACAGACATAGAGACAAAAGGACAGAACCAGAAACAAGGGAGAGAAAGAGAAACAGAGACAGAAAAGTGCAGTATTAGCATCAGCATTCGGGGAGTTCAAGTTTTGTCCTAGGAGGCTTCAGAGATTCAGAGCCCCTTTAATATGCTGTATCATGCTGCCTTACCTTTAGTGGGAAGACTGAAGCTCAAAGTGAAGGCAAGAAGTATAAATCTACACAACAATGGTGTGTGTGTGTGTGTGTGTGGTATCTGGGGTATAAGAATGACTAAAGGATCAGATGGAGAAACTGAGGCACATTCAAAGAATGCAATGTAGCCCAGCTGCTGGTGGGAAAGGGGAGCACGAGCTCTGGATTAGAGATGAGGACCTGGACCTTAGCTCTGCTATGTATGAGGTGTGAGATCTTGGGATTGTTTTTCCTCTCTGAATTTCAGGGTTTTTCCCCCTTTTTACTCTGTACACTGAAGGGATTTGGATAAGATGTTCCCTAATGGCTCTTTTTTTTTGTTTTGTTTTTAGGGTTTTTTTTTTTGGCAAGGCAATGGGTTAAGTGGCTTGTCCAAGGCCACACAGCTAGGTCATTATTAAGTGTCTGAGGCCAAATCTGAACCCAGGTACTCCTGACTCTAGGGCCGGTGCTTTATCCACTGCGCCATCTTAGCTGCTTCCGCAATGGTTCTTAAAAGTAGTAGTTGAAACTTATAGGGGAAATAGGTGGCAAAGAATACTTGCTGGAGTTAGAGTCAAGAAAAACACCTGAGTTCAAATCCTCCTCAAACACGTATTAGCTGTGTGACCCTCGACAAGTCACTTATCCTCTAGCAGCCTCAGTTTCCCCTCACTAAAATGGGGGGAACCAGTAACACTAACTTCACATTAAGTTTTTGCAAGGATCACATGAGGTGATATAATTTCACAAACCTGAAAGCACAACATAAAATGTTAGTTACAATAATAATGACAATAGTGATGATACTAATGAGTTCTCATTCCAGGCCACCTCTCTAGTCACCATGACATCATATGATGTGATATGACATATGTTGTTATATGATATAATTAATCGATGCAAATCATACTACAAAATCGTATCTCTTATTACAAGCTACTCTAAAGTTCATAGAATACTTTTGTGTATTTTCTCAGATGATCCTCATAGGTAAACCATAGTTAGGTCAGTACTTTAGGTATGATTGTACCTTTTTTCACACCTGTGGAAACTGAGGATGAAAAAAGGCTAATTTATCTTTACAGCATCACACAGGTAATAAGAATGAGAGGCAGGGCTTCCAGACTCTTAAGCTAACCTGTTTTCCACTAGGCAACACAGATACATTGATAAACCTAAGGACCTGTATTGGAACCCAGGAAGCATCCCAGAGGAAGGGGAAGGCCAAGACACCAGACCTGGCCAGGGGCTGACAGGCTGCGGAGCCCAGCACCAGCCCTTGGGTTTCCCAGGAGAGCCAGGCACGTCCATTTGGACACTGGCCCTGCTCTTCTCTTCTTACCTCATTGTGGGGGAGACCAGCCGCAGAGAAGATGGGGATCTTCTGGCCTCGGGCGATGCTGTTCATGATGTCAATAGGTGAGATGCCTGTTTGGATCATCTCCTCAGGGTAGATTCGGCCATGGGGGTTGATTGGCTGACCTGGGGCCAGAGGGAAAGGTGGAGGGAACACAGGGAGAAGGTGAGATGGGTTTTGGATGTGACTTGCCATGTCCACCAGGCTCTGAGTCTCTGATTTCCCTAAACTATAGTCCTCAGAAAAGGAAGGGAAGGGGCCAGTCCAAAGATGATGAAATGATCCCTAGAGGACACTCAAATATTTGGGGATGCAAAGGTTTGATACACAGCAAGGGAGATGGTTTAGAAATAGAAATGTTGCTCTATGACCCAGCTCTTCTCAGCAACACAAAGCAGTATAAAGAACTCATGAAGCGAAATGCCATCCACATCCAGTTAACAAACTGATGCAGATTGAAGAATATTTTTTCAATTACTTTATTCTTTTTTATGTTTTCTCCCTTTGATCAGTTTTTTCTTTCACAACTGCGACTAACAGAAATATATTTTACATAATAGCACATGTATAATCTGTATCAAATTGCTTGCCATTTTTGGAGGAGGGAGGGAGGGAGAAAAATTTAGAAATCAAAATCTTATAAATATGAATGCTAAAAATTGTCTTGACATGTAACTGGGAAAAAATAAAATATTAGTAAAAAAAAGAAGGAAATGTCATTTAGTCCTTCATCGATAGCCCACCTTGCATTGGTCTTGCATGGCTGATTCATCATACAGACCTGGAAAAATCACTTTCTCTTTCCCAGGCTCAAGTTTCCTCATTTGTAAAATGATATAAAATGCCTATTCAGCTCTGACATGGTCTTTTAAGACCCTTTTCAGTCCTGAGGTGGTATTCTGAGATTTCTCCTAGATCTGACATCCTGTATTCTAAAGGCCCTCCTAAGACTGATATCTTATGTTTTGAGGTCCCTCCCAGACCCTTTCCCCACCTGACAATCTATATTCTAAGGTCTCTTTCAGTTTGACATTTTCTATTTTTAGGCTCTTCTAGGTCTGGGATTCAATATTTCATGTCATTATAAGGATTAAGGACAGTCCCAGAGAAGAACTGTCAGAATGCATTTCCCCCTTCCTTGTAGAGGTTGGAAGTGAGGAGAATTATGGTGGGAGTGGACCAACAGACTCTGTGAAATTAAAAAAGTATGAATGACCACACTTCTATCTGTGTTGTTAATGTGTTCTCCACCACTTTCTTAAGTCTAGATAATAAACAGAACAATAAATCAAACCCTGATTGATAGCATTTGTTGAGTTCCAAAGTGTAAAAGCTCTCACCTAGACTCTGGTAAGCTGGAATGAACTGGCTCCAGCACCTCCTGAATACTACCAGACATGGCTGATGTATGACTTCATACCACCCAACAGATCCTTTCTCTATTCCATATTATGTATATGGAATAGAGAAAGGATCTGTTTATATATATATATATATATATTATTTGGGGTAAGTAAAGGGATATATTTAGACATGAAAAGGATATGAAAACAAAAGTATGGACACAAATAAGTTGGCTTTTTAAAATTGTGTTTTCTATGATCTAAGGTTTGACTGTAATTTCCCTCCTGGGAAACTGTCACTTTAACAGAAGAGGCAGTAGAAAATGATAATGAGCCCAGAGAAATAAAGGGCTCAAGAGGAAGTCCTTGGGGAAGGAAGGCCTTCTTGGAGCCCTTCACATCATACCAGTTAAGTCTCTTCATAAAAGAGTGGAATTGACCTTTTGGTAAAGGGCTGTCTCTTTCTCGAAGGAGCCAATTCCTTTGGTCTAGGACCATGAGGATAATGGGTGGGGCTTCCTGGTCATCAGTGAAGTGCCATAGAACTTTGTTTAGTACCTTTCAGAGATCCCACCTTGGGTGGAAGGATTGTGAGACCTTGAGCAGTTGGATGCAGGACCTAGGGATGGGGAAAAGAGTCCAGAAGTCTGCTCACAGCCCCTGATCACTCACCATTGATGTCCAGAAAGTCTTCAGCCATGACCACTGGTCCTTGGTCAATGGGTTTGCCAGAACCATTGAAAACACGACCTACGAGGAAGGAAGTAGGAAGCAGTCAGGGAATACAGAGAAATGTTTGATGCTCAGAAAAAATTAGGATATATGTTAACTGACAATTGGTAATTGTCCATTACCATGTCTCGGTACCCTCCAGGTAGTCGGGTTTTGTTCCAATAGTTTTTCTCTCCTAATTCCTGTCCCATTTTCCACTGGGACCTCTAAGGACAATGCTTCCACCTTTGCCATTTAAGCAAGGGAATGAACTCTAATAGAAGGGAATTCTAGGGCACGGAAGAAGAAAAGGTGGGGCCAGGAAGGGGCAGACAAGGTCTACAGGTGCCCACATCTTGGTATAACAGGAAGACATGACTCAAATTCAGAAGACTCGTATTCTAAACCCAGCTCTGCTAATTACTAGATGAATGGCCTTAGGCAAGTCCCTTTTTTCTATGAGCACCCTTATCTATTAAATGGGAAAATAATAATGCCCTCATGGTCCAACATTCTTTGTGCTAAGATTCTTCCTAGATCTGACGTTCTGTGTTCCATCTCTGACTCCATAGTCTAAGGTCCTTCATCATTCTGATGTTCTATGTTGGAAGAGACTTTAAAGGCCATCTTAGTCCTTCACTTTAGGAAACTAAGGCTCAGAAAAATGTGGTGAATCGCCCAAGGTCACACAGGTCATAAGTGACAGGTGTGAGATTGGAGCCTACTTTGTCAATCTTCAATTTCACTTTCCACTGAACTATGATGTCTCCACTATATTAGACAAGGAGACCGACAATTCTACCTACGGCTTGAGTTATCTTCCCCTAAGCATTTCTTACCTAGCATGTCTTCTGATACAGGAGTCCGGAGGATGTCACCGGTAAACTCACAGGTTGTCTTCTGGGCATCGATCCCTGAGGTTCCTTCAAACACCTGTAGGGGAAAGAAATCGATGATGAGGGTGGTGGTGGTAATGATTAATGGACAATTATAGAGGGTGGCCCCAAAGTCATTGCACAGTTCTAAACTTAAAAACTTAATATCAAATATAGCTTTAATAGCTTAAAATTGTACCAATTATTAAAATTGTCCAATTATAATAATCAGTCATTACTACCATTATTATTTTATATTATATTGTGTTTTATATGCATGTATGTCTGTTATTGTATGTGTCTAATATTATCATAGCTTTAACCTTTTCCAGTTGTTTCTGAAACATTTCCCCATTTGATCTTCAAACCAACCCCATGAGATATTGGTGCGTGGTATTTTAACTCCCATTTTATAAATGAGGGAACTGAGGCTGTGAGAGATGAAGTCACTTGGTTAAGGCTGAGCAGTAGGGAAGTATCTAGGCTTGGCCTTGAACCCAGATATGTCAGAAGCAAGACCCAGTCCCAGGTATCTTCTGTCTTGGGTTAATTTCTAGCTTCACCATTAGTCAATATGTCAAGGGTCTATGATTTTATGAGGTGGGGGCTCTTTTCACTGTTGAAGATCTCAAACTTTCCTGTAACTGTTACTTAGTAGGAAGATCCTAAGAGTTACTGTGGGATCAGAGAGGTTAAGGGACTTGTTTGTGGTCACCCAGTGGCTAGATGTGAGAGCCAGGATCTAATCCCATAGATATTTATTAATTCATTTCTCTGCCAGCTATGAAGACAAAAATGAAGCTCCCTTCTCAAGGCGCTTTGCAACCTGATACCTTTTTAGCCTTGTTATTATGCATTCCTCATGTTCATAAAGTCTGTCAAACTGGTCTTCTTGCTCTTTTTCACATGTGATGTTGTATTTCTTATCGCTGGACCTTTGCCCAGGTTTTGTCCCCAGTCTGGAAAACTCTCTGTCCTTCCCTCTGCCTCTTTGAATCCTTAGTTTCTTTTAGAGCTCAGCTTAAACGTCACCTTCTCTGATCTTACAGCTACTAATTCCTCCATAATTACTTTTTTTTTTTTTTTGCAAGGCAATGTAGTTAAATGACTTGCCCAAGATCACATGGCTAAGTAATTAAGTGTCTGAGATCAGATTTGAACATCAGCCTCTTAGCTGCCCCTATAATTGTCTTTTATTAATTTTGTATGTGTTTAACATATGTTTGAGGGTTTATGTTGTTACTCCTTATGGAATGCTGTATGTTGAGACAAGGGAAGAAGACACTTCCGCCCCCTGGGAAACTCACAGTGTGGTTGGTAAGATGTTATTCACACCAATAGAACCATTGGAGAGCCAACTCAGATCCATCTAGACAAGGGTTGGATCTTGGGGTTGACTCCAAGTGCTACTGCTGATAGAATCAAGGAAGTCTTCCTGGCAGAAGATCACATAGTATTTAGAGAGAGGGAGAAACACATTGGGGTGGGAGTGGTGGGAAGAGAGGACCAGTATAAGTGAAAATTCAGGGGTCAGAATGAGGACACAGAAAGGCAGAATACTGTCCCTCTTTCCCTACCAACACTGTTCCCCTTCCACATCCTCTGCCCTCTTACCTGCACAATGGCCTTGGTCCCAGCCACCTCCAAGACCTGCCCGCTTCTCCTAGTGCCATTTGGAAGGGTGAAGTTGACAATCTCAGCATACTGGGCAAACTGCGAAGAATGTAGAGCATCCAGGGAAAAGATATGAGAGCCAGTAGAACAGCCACTCAATCCTCCCCATGATATAGAAAATGATGAATGGAGAAGTCAGGAGTTAGGTTCTGTCTCTGACTTACTGTGTGACCTTGCCTAAGTCATTTACCTCTATGAGCCACAGTTTCCTCACTTGCAAAATGAGATCACCCAAAGGGGTGTTGGAGCTGCTCATTAAATTTTCAGTGGTTTGACTTCAGAAATAGCAAAGTCTACACACTGGGGGTTGACTTTACTGTTTTGCTGATGATTGAGACTTGAGAAAATAATGGAGGAAACATTTAACATTAACATAACATTATTAACATTTCATATTGCATGTTCAGTTTAAAGGTGTGTTGCTTATATATTTCCTCCCCCAGAGAGTTAAACATTTACAATATATGAATGAAGACATTAAAAGTCATTTAGTGTCCTTGAAACAAATTTTGGAGTGAAGTGGGTGGGATGGATTGTGATTGACTGTGTTATTGGAGAGAGTTATTCATATTGTTGAGATCACAGACTTATCTTGAATCCTGATATCACCGTTCCATAGAATTTAGATCTCCTCCAACAATCACACATGCTCTTTATAATTTGGGGTCAGGGAGCTTTCTTTTTAAAATTAAATTTTATTTTTTAATCAGAAAAAAATCACTTTCTTTTCCTTCTATCATTCCCTCCTAATTGAGAAAGAAACCAAAATAAATCCCCAATTATGCACAGATACTTGTAATTTCTTCATCTTATAGAGGAAGAAATGTGGCCAAAGAAAAGTGACTTGCCAGGGTCATATAGGCAAAGAAGACACCTGGGGCTAGAGCTAAGGTTGTTTGCCTCAAGAATTTCCCCCTTCCCTTGGAGTCAGGAGTACCTGGGTTCAAATCTTGTCTTAGACACTTAATAATTACCTAGCTGTGTGGCCTTGGGCAAGCCACTTTAACCCCATTTGCATTGCAAAAAAAAAAAAAACCTTAAAAAAAAAGAATTTCCCCCTTCCTCATCACTCCACTACTGTGGAGCACTTTTTTTCCCCCAAGGAGGGGAACAGAACCAAGAACACTTTAGGTCTCTGCTGAGACCTGTCTGTGCTGTCAGTGTGATGTGTGTGTGCGTGTGTGTGTGCGTGTGTGTGTGCGTGTGTGTGTGTGTGTGTGTGTGTGTGGGTGGGTGGTGGTGGTGTCTGGGTGTGTGGGTATGTTTATAGAATCATTGATCTCTCCCCAAAACCATGTCCCTTACTCTCGGGATGAAGTGAAACCAAGGCTATTGCTTATTCTTATCATTCCTTCCCTTGCTCCCAGTGGTCTTACTCTTGGCCACAAGAGGGTAGGCAAGTTCAAAGACAAGAGGGCAAGCCAGAAACCCTAAGTTCAAAGGACTTTTCTGGTTCTTGGTCCTTACTCTGCATCTGCCTTCTCCCTTTCTGTGTCTGCTCCTCTCCCTATCTGCCCATCTCTCTGCCCTAGTACCTGTCCCTCTCTACTCTTTCTCCTTAATTTGTCCTCACTCTCTCTGCCTGTCCCTGACTCTCTCTACCTCTGTATTTGACACCTTCTCTTTTCTCCAAACCAGGATTTCAGGCTTAAAAGTTGGATGGGGAACCAAGGGTCAAGTTCAACTCCTTCATTTTTATTTCTTTTTTTTCTTTTGAGGCACTTAAGGTTAAGTGACTTGCCCAGAGTCACACAATTAGGAAGAATCTGAGACCAGATTTGAAATTAGGTCTTCCTGACTCTAGGGCTGGTGCTGTATCTCCACTGTATCACTTAACTGCCCCAATCCCTTCATTTTTGCAAATGAAGGAACTGTGACATAGATTAAGTGACTTGCCCAATGCCATACAGCCAATAAATTTCTGAAGTGGAATTTATATATGAAGATGTCAGATACCCCACTTTTCTGTGTTGCCTCTAAAACCCTGTCTTCTTCCTTGCTTTTCTTTGACTCCCTTCTCCTTTCTTTCCTCTCCTCTCTCTTTTCTTTCTTTCTTTCTTCTCTCCCTCCCTTCTTTTTCCATTTCCCTTCCTTCTATCACTCTCTCTGTACTCTTCCTCTCTCTTCCTCTGCCTGTCTATTCCTGTCTTTCCCCTCCCTATCTCTTTGTTTTTTTTTTTTTTAGGTTTTTGCAAGGCAAATGGGGTTAAGTGACTTGCCCAAGGCCACACAGCTAGGTAATTATCAAGTGTCTGAGGCCAGATTTGAACTCAGGTCCTCCTGACTCCAGGGCTGGTGCTCTATCCACTGCGCCACCTAGCCGCCCCTCTCTCTCTGTTTCTATTCCCATTTCTCTCTCTGCCCTCATTTCTCTCCCAGCTCTCACCCCTAATCCTTTCACTGTCAAAACAGGTGCCTCTTCCTCTACTCTTCACTGATAAACAGAGGGAAGTCAACTCTAAGGAACCCAACATCAGAATTCAGAGCTTATGGATGGACTGGAGCTAGCACAGCGCCATTTCTGGCATGCTTCCCCAGGATGTTTTCTCCCCATAGGGAACAGATGTTCTACGAGCTCTTTCCACAGTGTAGCACTTGTCAGGAGATGGCGCTGTGGGGACAAACATGAAGAACCCAGAATATGGAAATGATAGGGAATGGATCCTGGAGCCTGGGTGGGGAAAGGTCTCAATGTCAGCATCTTAGCTTCATGTTTATCTTCTTCCACACCCAACCCTAAATGATCTAGGATTAGCTTGCTACTTCTTACCAAACTATAATTTCAGAGAACCTTAGACTTGGAAGGTATCCTTGAGTCTTGATGCCCTCATTTTATAGATGAGGAAACTGAGGGCCAGAGAAAAGAGACTTTTCTAAAGTCACACAGTGAATAACACAACCAGACAGGACTGAAATCTGGGTCTCTTGCCTCTCAATTTGGGAAGCTTTCTACCCTGCCAGAAAGACTTCCTCCTATTTTCGATAATGTACAATATTCTACCACCATCTCCATTTCTTTGCACTGATTGACCTCAGTGCCTTCTTCACCTCCTAGAACACCCCCAACTCCCAATTTTCTTAAAAAACTCAGTTCAAATATTACTCAAAACTTTACTCGATTTCCCCAACTACTTATGCTTTCCTTCAATCACCTTATACTTATTCTGTATATAGATGAAAATATTCTCTCTTCTGATTGAATGTAAGATGCCTGAGGTAGAAACTACCTTTTTTGTCTTTGTATGTCTAGTCCATTCATTTAATACAGAGTTTAGTATATAGGTGTTCAATAAAGGCTTGCTGATTGATTAATTTGATATATTCCAAAGAGGTAGGTCATGAGGGCAGTACCTACCCTCAAGAAGCTTACATTCTGTTGTATTGGGAGAAATAGTGTAACAATATGAACACAGAAAAGAAAAGATAAAGCAAATACAAAGTAATTTGAGGGGTGGGTAGAGGGGGGTTAATAAAGCTGGGTTATCCTTGTTTAGTTGTAAGTATTTCCCATAAACTTGGTGATGAGACTTATTTACTTCTCAAGTCAAGGGTTCCTGAAATCTAGTGAATTGTTCCATTGACTTATATATCTATACAGACTATTATAATCATCACAATAACCCATGGAATATATATATATATATATATATATATATATATATATATGTATATGTATATGTGCTGGCTCTTGCCCATCTACTATCTTACTTAATCCCTCATAGGCCCTAGAAGATTGTCAGTGTTTCTTCCTCCCTTATAAGGAAGAAAATGGAGTTCCATAAGGATAAATGACCCACTCAGGGTTACCCATGGAGTCGGTGTCAGAGTAGGGAGTGGAAATCCTGACCTTCCCTCCATCTTCAGATGAGGGGTTCAAGTTCTACTTTCATGACCACTCTGCCTTCTTCTTACCTTAACGTTATCCAAAACGACCAAGGGCCCATTGACACTGCACACAGTCCTGTAAGCTGAGAAAGAAGAGAAAAGAGATGAATTAACCTTGAAAACCATATACACTAATCAACCAATAAGCATTTATAAAGTGCCTACTGTGTCCCAGGCAGTATGCTAGCAGCTGGGGATACAAAGACAATGATGAAATGTCTTGGATCTCAAGGGATTTTTTATCTTATTAAGGGAAGCAAAATTATGATCAATGCAAGTGGCTGATTTAGACCCAGTGAATTATCCATCACATCAACAGTACGACCTTCAGAAAGGTCAAAGACATGTTGTTAATGATGTTTTTGTCCTTCATTTTCTAAGAAGACCATGATATCGGGAGTATGATGCAATGACGAGCACATGAATTAGATTTGTGTGAGGGGGTGCTGCACAGATTTGCCAGCCTCTCTCTCCTCCAGAGCCACCTGGGTCCAGTGGCCAGTTATGAATTAGGACAACTTGATATGGCCCTAGACGTGAGGCAATCAGGGTGCAGTGACTTGCCCAGGGTTACACATCTAGTGAGAGGCAAGTATCTGGGACTGGATTCAAACTCCTGTCCTTCTGATTTCAAGGCCAGTGCTCTATTCACTGTGCCACCTAGCAAGCCCAAAGACGTGATGAGGATTGAAAAAAGGTCATAAGATTTGGTGATGGGTGATCTATCTATCTATCTATCTATCTATCTATCTATCCATCCACATCTATCTATCTATCTATCTGTCTATCATCTATCTATCTATCTATCTATCTGTCTATCTATCTGTCTATCATCTATCTATCTATATCTACCTGTCTATGTATCATCTATCTATCTATCTATCTGTCTATGTATCATCTATCTATCTATCTATCTATCTATCTATCTATCTATCTGTCTATGTATCATCTATCTATCTATCTATCTATCTATCTATCTATCTATCTATCTATCTATCTATCTATCAACTTACCTACTACCTACCTATCTCTGTCTGTTTGCCTTCCTGCCTGCCTGCTTGCCTGTCTACCTACCTACCTACCTACCTACCTACCCAATTCTCTAAGTATCCATCCATCCATCCCTCCATCCATCTACCTAATTATCTATGTATCTGGTTATCTACCTACCCACCTATCTATTACCCCCTCTCCCCTGCCCCCCTTCATATATTTACATATACTGTCTTCCCTCATGAAATGTAAGTTCCTGGAGAGAAGCTCCTTCCTTTTCTACCTTCTTCTGACCTCCCTTCTTCTATCCTCTCCTCTTTCTCTCCCTCATCTTCTCTCCTTCCTTCCCCTTCCTCTTTCTCTTTCTCTTCTCTTCTACTTTTTTCTCTTTTCCTCTCCTCTCTTCTCCTCTCCTTTCCCTTCTCCACCTTCTCTCTTTTTCTCTCTTTTTTCTTTTCCTCTTCCTTCCTTTTCTCAGTCATTTCCTCCTTCCTTCCTTCTCCTCCTCATCCCTCGCTCCCTTCTTTTCCCTCTTTCCCTCCTTCCTCCCCTTTTCTCCGTCCCCCTCCTTCCTTCCTTCCCCTCCCTCCCACACTTCTTTCTTTCCTGCCCACCCTACTACTGACAGCTTGGGTGCATCTGGGCCATTAGCTGTGACAGGGGCAGCCACCATTGCTGTAAGGGTCATGCCCTCAACCAGGGCCCCTCCTCACCCTGAACACCTGCGGGAGGCTGGGGGAAGGGGGCCGAGGGCTCCCATAGCTCTCATTGGCTGGGCCCTTCACAGCTCACCACTTCCAGAATTAGAGAGGGCTTTTTAATCCCCAGGGGGTTGCTTCCTCTCTTGCCCTCTCTTGCCCCCTTCAGCCTCAGCAGCTCTAGTCAACTCTTCCTCCCTCTCTGCACTGTGGGAATGACTCAGGCCCCCAGCCCTGCCCAGCCTCTGACACTGGACTTGGGCATTTCATTTATAACTGTTGGACTATTGTCTCTGTGTACCCAGTGCCCATTGCAGAGCCTGGCATGTTGTAGCTCTTAACGAATGCATGCTGAATTGAACTGACTAATAGTGAGATTAATAAAGCAGACAAAAGTGAGCCTGATAAAATGGACAGAGAATTGACCTCAAAGCTGGACAAACCTTGGTTCAAAAATTGCCTCTGATATATACTGCCTGTGTGACCGGGGCAAAAGCATTTAACCTCTCTGTGCTTCCGCAACTATCCAATGCTATATATTGTTTGCAAGTTGAAGATCATTGTGTCATGGGCGGGAGTCTCCATACTGGGAGTCACTTATGTGAATCACAGCACAGGTCCTTCCTTCTTTTTTAAGGTAATGGGGTTAAGTGACTCACCCAAGGACACACAGTTAGACAATTATTGTTTGAGGCCTAATTTGAACTGGTGGGGACCTAATAATAATAGAGGGCACTTGCAATCTCAAAACATTTTATACAGATTATTTCTTTGGAGTCTCACAAGACCCTGGGATATAAAGAGTAGAAGTATTCTTTTATCCATTTTATTGATGAGGACAGATAGATGATATAGATAATAGATAGATATCAAATAAATAGGGATGGTAGATAAAGGAGATGATAAAGAGATAGATATAGGAGGTGATAGAGGAGATGATAGTGAAATAGATGGATAGATGGATAGATGATATAGATAATGGATGTTACTTCATCTATAAAATCTAAAAAACAAACAAAAAAAAGGTTTGGGATTTTTATATTTTCTATGAACTTCTGAGCAATACTGTGTCCCTTGCTCAAACCCTAAGTCTAAATACAAGTTAACCCTGAACTACTCTAGGTTGACTTGTAGCCCTGACCTCTAATTCTGGTTGAAGACTGACTACAGTCCTTAGTCAAAGAATGGTCATTAATTCTGCCCATAGACTTACCATTTATCCTAACCATAAACTGCTCCCTGTTCTGACTATAGATTGAGTTTTGACCTCAACCACACTGATCCCATATTATCACTATAGACTTAACCTTGACTTTAGGGTCTAGCTCTGACCCTACCCAGACCCATCCTGACCTGAGTAAAAATATAGTGAACTCAGTGCTGCCAACATGAGTAAACACAGAAAGGCCTTTATTCATGCCTACTCTCAATTAAAAAGGTAAATCCTCAAAGAAGACAAAAGACAGCAACAGCTATTGTTGGGTGGGTTGTGTAAAAACAAACACAATGATGCAGTTTTCATGAATCTGTGAGTGTGAGTGCATTTATTTTGGAAAGTAATTTGGAATTATAAAAATAAAGTGGCTAAAATGTCCATTTCCTTTGGTCCAGAGATTCTACCAGTAGGCATATGCCCCAAAGAGGTCAAAGATAAAAAGAAAAGCCCCATATAAATTTTAGTAGGTTTTTTTTTGGTGTGTGTGTGTGTATGTGTGTAAGTATGTATGTATGTATGGTAGTTAAGAACTAGAAACAAAGCAAATGTTCATCTTTTGGAAAATGGTTGGTACATGAATGAAATGGACTATTCCTATGTTACAAGAAATGAATGTGATCAGTACAGAGAAGCATGGGAAGGTCTACATGAACTGATGCAGAGTGAAGGCAATAGAAGCAAGAAAACAGCAGAAAAACTATGACTACCACAGTGTAAATGAAAAGACCACAAAACAATTAACAATGAATATTACAAAATTACAGAGGAGGTAAACTCTGAAAGAAGAAGTAAGAAATCTCCACTCTCTATTGTTTTGCTGAAGTGGGCATCCACAGGTATGAAAAGATCACATGTGGTAAAAATGTTTTTGATTGTGCTGTTTCTTACTGTTTTTTTTTTCTGTTTTTTTTTTTTTTTAAATAATGGATAACTCTCTGGAGAGAAACGGAGAGGTATTCAGGGGAAAATTTTTATGATGTAAAAACGAAATGTCAATACACATTTAATTATTTTTTTGTGTCAATATTATCAACCATATAGAATAGGGAAAGGAAGGGGAGGGGGAGGGGGAGAGGGAAAGGAATCAAGAGACATTAAGAGAGAGAGAGCAAAAGAGTAACAGCTATATAGAGGGAAAGAGAAGTTGGGATAAGGGAGAGAAATGAGAACTAGAGATCTATAGAGTCAGAAGTAAAAACACAATGGGGAGAGAGAGACAGAGACAGAGACAGACACAGACAAGAGAGAGACACAGATGGAGTCAGAGAGAGACAGAGGAGACAGAGACAGAGAGCAGTGAAACAGAGAGCTATGTCAGACTCTACTGAGCAGGGAGGGAGAGCGGGTAAAGAGGTTCATTCAGAGTTGGCCAGAGAAAGGCAAGGGCCAGCCCATAGGAAAACTCCAATGCCACCATCATTAAGCTGTTGGGCCAGAAGAAAGCCTTGAACTCCAGGGTGGAAAGATGCAGGGTGGGTGGGCTGGGGCAGGGTAGGGAGTGCAGGGAGAGAAAAGCCACAGGGAGGGAGAGAAATTGCCAATTCTTGTCCCAGAAGAAAAGTCTTTCAACTTCAGCCCCGCCTGGCCTACTCCCCCTATTTCACAGCTCCTGTCACATGAAATCCCCATTAAGGCTGACAGTCAGCCACTATTACCTCCCATGGGAGGGAAGGGGGGAGGAGGAGAAAAGAAGGGATTGGGCAGAGGACAAAGACAAACACCAGCCATCAGGGCCCCTCCCCCCCAGCCCTGGGGGAGGGACTGCCTCCAGTGGGGGAGCGGCCAGGGAAGCTTAGGGGCTCACTGCAAAGAGCCTGGCCTTCAAAAAAAGGCCTTAGATTTGTATTTCAGACTCGGTGGCTGAGATTCAGCGGTCACCTCCCCCTTCCCTCCGTATCTCCATCACAGATCTTGGGACCTCAGAGACCCACTGGTCCAGCCAATTTATTGTGCGGGGGGTGGTGGGAATAATTCTGAGTGTTCAAGGTCACACATAATATAGCAGAATGAGGATTTGAACTCAGGTCTTCTGGGAAAGATCCAGTATTCCTTCCTTTGTATCATCTTCTTCAAGCCCCCTTTTGACTGAGAAATCACTCAGAGCTCCTGTCACCCATAATGCAACAAACACTGTTGGGTGCTGCAGGGAACAGAGTGCAGGACCAGGAGTCCGAAAGACAGGAGTTCAAATCTTATTAACTGTGTGACCCTGAGGAAGTCATTTAATGCCTCAGTTTCCTTGCCTGTAAAATGAGCCGGAGAAAGGAATGGCCAACCACTCCATTATCTTTGCCAAGAAAGCTCCAAAAGGGGTCATGAAGAGTCAGATGTAATTGAAAAATGACTAAATGAGCTAAACTCTGTGCTGAGCTGCGGGGATACAAATTTAGGCTAAAAGAGGGACAGTACCTTCCCTCAAGGAGTTTATGTTCAAATGGAGGAAAATAGTAGCCCCCCCCCCCCAAAGAGGTGAGGCTGAGGGTTCCCTCCATGGCCCAGGGTGGGGAGCTAAGGCCAAAGCAAAGCACCTGGGGCCCAGAGCCAGTGCGCGTCACAGGAAGCAGAGTTTAGAGGCTCGGACCCCATCTGATTTGGGGCTCTGCTGGCCCGTGTCTGTGGGCCAAGATTAGGGAGAGAGGCAGGGGGCAGGGTTAGATGACCTCTGAGGGGTCTAGACAGGACTTCTCAGAACTTTTTAGACGCTCCCTCAGAGTCCCTGGGCTCCTCCGGCCTCCACTCCCCCCTTCTTCTCTTGTGTAACCTGCTCATTGTCCTATCTGACAGTTTTTACGGGGCTGTCAGTCCCAGGCAAGCCCCCGCTCCTAACCCCCAACCTCTACCCCCCTCCAACCCCCTGCTGGCTCCCCTGTCAAAGGCCCAGCAGGGGAGCCCCCACCAGCCCACTAATTAGGGCCTGGGGACCAGCAGACCAGGCACACCTGCAGCATCATGTGAGGGGGTGGCAGAGAAAGGCTGGGGTCGCCCATGCGTGAGGCTGTGGGGTAGGAGGGGGTACAGGAGACGACGCAGTGCTGTGGGTCCTGTTACCTCTGTCAGATTCTACATGCTGGGATTTTAGGAGAAAGAAGGCTGGAAAGGCAGGAAAAGGGGGAGAAGGGATCCGAGTGACACCAGAGAGATTGGGGGGGCAGGAAAGGACTGGGAATTATACACATCAAGTATCAGAACTCCAAGGGACCTCAGAGATGACTGAGTTCAACCCCCTCATTTTATAGAGGAGGAAACTGAAGCTTAAATTTACTTTGCTCAAGGTTGGAAGAAAGGGAAAAATGTCTCAGCCTAGCATTCAAGATCCATTCTCCTCTCTAATGGTCCAGACTCATCTTTCCAGCCTCATCTACAGCCATTGAACAGATGTGCAGTCAGTCTATAGGATCTTTTCTGAGCCTAGAATATTGCCACTGCTGCCCCTTGCCCTCATTCCCCCATATGGCAAACCCAGCCATCCTTCAGGTGATGCACTGGACCATCAGTTATTGGAGAGCCAGGATTCCCCAGTTCTATTGCCAACCATGGCCCAGGCTTTTCAGGGGACCAGAAAACCCTGCCACTAATTTTCCTCTTCCATACCTTCCATTATTCCTTGGCTCTGGCACAGAACCCTAGGATCGTGGTTCTAGAGCTGGAAAGGACCACCGAGCCTGTCTAGTCCAGTTAAAAAATAATTATTTTTCCAACTGCATGCAATGGTAGTTTTCGATAATCATTTTTTCCAAGGTTTTGAGCTTTACATTTTCCTCTCTCCCCCAACAGAAAACAATGTAATATAGACTATACATGTATAACTGTGCTAAACATAGATCCATATTAATCATGTTGTGAAAGAAGAATCAAATCAAAACAGAAAAAAATTGAGACAAAAAATACCTAAGACAGCTTTTAAAATTAAAGATAATAAGTTTTGGCCTGCATTTAAACTCTATGGTTCTTTCTCTGGACATGGATGGTTTTTTCCATCACTAGTCTTTTAGAATTGTCTTTGATTATTTGTGATGCTGAAATGACTGAGTTCATCATAGTTGATCATCATCCAATGTTCCAACCCCTCCTTTTACAGAGGAGAAAACTGAAGGAGAGAAAAAAAGATTTGCTCAAGAATGATGAGCAGGTTTCTCTCAGAAAAACCTGGAAAGACTTTTATGAGCTTATTCAAAATATAACATAACAGCAACATTATAAGATGATCAGTTCGTAAGTGACTTAGTTATTCTCAGCAATACAATTCTGAAGGACTCATGATGAAAACTTGCAAATCTATCCCCAGAGAAAAAAATGGATGGTGCCTGAGTACAGATTATAGTATGAGTTTTAAAACCTTTTTTATTTTTTTGAATTTTTAAAAAAATTTATGTTTTCTTTCACAATGTGACTTATGGAAATGTTTTGCTTGACTACCCATGTATAAACTATGGAATTGTTGGACTTCTCAATGAGAGGGGTGAATTAGGAAGGAAGGAATAGAATTTGAAACTTAAAAGTTTTAAAAACAAATGTTAAAAATTGTTTTTGCATGTACCTGGGGAAAATAAAGTAAAAAATAAAGATTTGCCCCAGAGCACACAGATAATAATAGAAATTTGAATTCAGAGCCTCTGACTAAATCCAACCCCCTTTCCATTGTACCTGGAAACTCCAGAGTTGGAGAGAACCCGGAGACATTATTATGAATCTCCTTTGCTTGAACTGTTTGAGCTCTCCCAATGACTGGGTGCTGATTCTCCCCAAAGGTGTCCTAGGTCCCTTTTTATATTCCCTGCCTTCCTGCATACTATTCCCTATATGCAACATTTCATCTCCTATCTCCAAGACTTTGCCCAGGCTGGGCCCTATACCTAAAATGCTCTCCCTTTTCCCTTCCACTTTGTGCAAATCCCAGCTCCACACACAACTCAGTTAAAAGATTGCCTGTTATAACCAGGAGGGATGGGAATTCAGGGAAGCCTGGAGGGATTTGCATGAACTGATGTTGAGTGACATGAGCAGAACCAGAAAAACATTGTACACCCTAACAGCAACATGGGGGTGATGATCAACCTTGATGGACTCACTCAGTCCATCAGTGTAACAATCAGGGACAATTTTGGGCTGTCTGCTATGGAGGATACAATCTGTATCCAGAGAAACAACTGTGGAATTTGAACAAAGACTGTTACCTTTAATTAAAAAAAAGATATTATGAAAATTTTCTATCTCTCATATTTTATTTTTTCCTTAAGGATATGATTTTTCTCTCAATTTTGATCAATGTATGGCATGGAAACAATGTAAAGATTATCAGACTGCCCTCTGTGGGGTGGGGGAGGGAAGTGAAATTGGGGGGAAATTGTAAAATTGAAAAACCAGTTTAAAAAATTAGCTGTTACATGAGACTTTTCCTGATTCTCCTGTCTTGTATTTCTCACTTCTAGCTAACTTCCTGTGATTTATATTAACTTATCTGTGTCGTTGTTTTTCTCCTGTAAAACGTAAACTTAAGGCCAAGGATTCTTTTCATTTTTGTCTGTATCTCCAGTACTCCATTTCTGTCTAACTCAACAGATTTGAAGTTAATTCCCATTGAACTGAATCAGGTAGAATTGGAAACTGATAATTGCTAGGTTCTTTGGAACTGAAATCGGACTCCAAGTCAACCCACTGATTCCTTCTCAGTACTTGTGATGCACAAAGAGGGAAGAGAGGAGTGCTTTACTTTGGCCATCCTATACTATCTGCCCCCTAAATATTCACATCAGGCACCAGTTCTACCTTCAGCCAGAACCTGAGATCCTGCCCCTGTGACATCAGACTTTTTCCTTATTTTGCCCAGACCTCTTTATGACAGGCACATTTCTCTCCTTTCCAGTATCCTTTTAAATGTTGACTTCCCCAGAAGAATATAAACTCATTGAGGACAATGACTCTCTTATTTGCTTGTATTTATTTTTTGGTTTTGTGAGGCAATGGGGTTAAGTGATTTGCCCAAGGTCACACAGCTATAAAGCATCAAGTGTCTGAGACTTTATTTGAACTCTGGTCATCCTGACTCCAGGACCTGTACTGTAGCCATTGTGCCACTTAACTGCCCTGTATTTTTATCTCTAGAGTTTTGCATAATGCCTGCGTATATAGCCAATATTTAATATACACTCCATCCACTTATCTTTATTATCTATTTATCGGTCTGTCTGTCTATCGATCTATCTGCCTACCTACCTACCACCTCTCTGTCTGATTACATACATACTTACCTGTCTGTCTGACTGCTGCCTTTCTGTCTATCCATACATCTGTCTGTCTGTCTGTCTGTCTATCTATCTATCTATCTATCTATCTATCTATCTATCTATCTATCTGTCTATCTATCTATCTGCCTACCTACCTCTCTGTCTGTCTACCTATCTACTACCTACCTATCTATCCATCTATCTAACTATATAAACTATCTATATCACTTTGTCTTTCTGTCTATCTACCTACTGCTCTGCTTGATGATTGCCCCTCTCTTCCACCTAGGGAGTGGAAGGAAGATTACTTAATCCAATGCCATTTTAAAAGGTAGATGAGGTTGGATTACTATATGCCAGCCTATTGTTCAAGAAGCTTCCTGAATGGCTAACAATGAGCCTTGCTATTGAAAATGGACTGCACCCACAGCCATGGCTAGATCAGGCCCAAATTAGAGAGGGGTATGCCTGAAGGAGAGATAGGAGGCAGCATGTGATCTTTAGCCATTCTTTCTGAACCATGGTGGAGACAAGTCAGGACCCAAAGTCCAAAATCTCCAGAGATTGCTGTGCTCTCCAGACTATGGTCCTATTTCCAATTGGGTCCCCACAGTCATCATGAAGGAGAAAACTGTTGACAAGAAAGGATCTGATATCCCTAAAGCACCACCACTCTCGGGTAGGCAGGTAAGTACAAGAGTCCTAGAAATAGCAATACCTTCAAGAACACTAGCCTTCCTACCAGCCTGTTCTTTAAAGCCATCATTTGGAGAAGCAACCATTGTAAAGTTTCAATGTGGCAGCTTCTGCTATGGATGCTGCAACTGTAGCTACTGAAACCCAGAAAAGAAAATTCTTACCACTGAAGTCTTTGCATTGTCCAATGGTTCAACATCAGAAATGCATATAGTTTTGTCGGTGGAAATTCCTTTAAAGAGGTATAACTATTTGCATTGCTATTGCATCCTAAGGCAACGCTTTATCTGATTTAAAATTGTAGTATCCTGTATGTTGCCTCTCCCTATTAGAATGGGAACTCCATGGGGTCAGAAAGTCTTACTTTTTCTATTTGTATCCCCAGTTACTTAGGATAGGGTTTTCTATATATTAGTGCTTTTTCATTCATACATTTTATTTATGACTTTACAGAGAAACTGGAAGGCACTTGGAGATCATTTAATCCAATTAATTTATTTTTCAGAGGAGGAAACTGAGGCCCCAAAAGAGAAGGGTTCTGTAATTCATCACCCTAGAACAATCATGGTGGCTGAGAGAAGCTCAGTAGAAGTATTTAGGAAATATGGGAGATGTAAGTAGTTTCTTTCAGATGGGAAGACTAGATTTTATTTAAAGGGAAGATAAAATTCTTGTATCCACAGCAGAGGGTCTCTAAGACGAATGCAGAGGAGCTGACTCCTAGGAAGACTCAAGCTCTTTAGAGTAATATATAGCTTACTTATGTTATATCTGGTTTTATAATACATAAAAATGTTCATTATTTACAGATAAGATGGATAGCTATCTAGGAAGTGTTTAATAAATACTGGGTGGTGGGTTGGTTGGGGTTTCATCTAAGAGTAAGCAGAACCTGTTTAGCCTCCCACTTTCACATGAAAACACATTAAATATTTAAAATCTTATTTTATCGTTATCCCCACCCCCAATCCTGCCACTGCTTGTTTTGAGGCAAAACATCTCTGGTTCCTTCAACAAATTCCCTGTGTCCTCTCTCTCCTGATTACTGTCCTTTGAATATGCCCTTGCACTCTCTAAGGGCTGATGTGCTCAGGATCTGATCCTCCATGATTTGAGACCTCAGGGCTTTTGCCTAACTTTCCATGGATGACCCTGTGCCCCTACTACTTCCTTCCAGCTCCAGCCCTTGTTCTTTGTCAAAGGTGTTTCTTCTAATGAGCCTCCCTGCCTAATTGGCTTCTCCTCCCACCTCCCTCCTGTGAAGGCCCTGCCCTGCCCTTCACACTAGGCAGAACCAGGGGTCAGAGGTGAAGAGCAGAGGGCCAGAGAGAGGGAAAGAAAAGGATTAGGGTAAATCATCCAGGGGAAGGCAAGGCAAGATGGAAGCATCAAATCTGAAGGCTGTTCTTCTGGAAGGAGCTGACCCCTGGGTTCTACAGAAGCTGGGGGCAAACCATTGGGAGCCCTCTACCTCCCATTCTGTACTATCTCCCTTTATCCTAAATGTCTTCAGAAAACACATCAAACACAAAATGCAGGTTCAGACCAAAAAAAAAATTTGAAATGGGAAAAATAATAATTTTGTTTCCCATCTCATAGGGTACCATGAGGAAGATACTCTGGAAACTTGAAGTATTATGTACGTTTAAGTTGTTAGGGATCTCTGTGGTATGAGGTATGGCCATCGCACCCCATTATTAGCCACTCTAGGGCCTGTCAGACCTAGGAATGTCATCACTACCTCAGATATGGGACGAAGAAGTAGAAGATTCTTTGCCTTCTTCTGGAGTAGAAAAGCATTGACCTTGGCTCAATATCAGAGTAACCCCTTTCCTGGCTATTGACTGTAAACTAAGTCAGAAGGGAGGTTCTGATCAGAAAAAAGCTGGTTGGGCTGGGTCTAAGTGAGGCTGTGGGTGAGCCCTGGGGCACATAGAGAAAGGATGTCGCTTTTCCTTGTTCATTCTTTCTGGGCTTGGGGATCTGGGAGTAGCAGGTTCTGGGTACTGGAACCAATGAAGGCCAGACCTCCTAGTCACTTACCTCCACCCTCTCCCTCTTCCAGCACTAGTGCCTATGGTTCTACTCAGACCTTGTTTCTCTCTATGGGGTTTTTTTATGATGAAGCTTTTGTTTTATAAATACATATATATGTATGTATAAAATATTTATATTTTATTTATTTAAGGCAATGGGGTCAAGTGACTTGCCCAAGGTCACATAGCTAGGCAATTGTCAAGTGTAATTAAGTGTCTGAGGTTGGATTTGAACTCAGGTCCTCCTGACTCCAGGGTCAGTACTCTAGCCACTCCACCACCTAGCTGCCCCTGTATAGGTTCTTTTTCGAATGTATCAGATCTCCAGGATTCCTGAAGGGTAAGATCTCATCAGGATACTCAGGCTCTTAGAGGACTGGGGCTCCCTCCTTCTGGATGACCTTCAAGACAGGGATAACATCCCCCATCACACTGGGGGATCTCCATCTACTCTTTTATCTCTCTTCTCCTCACCTCTCACTCCTCCCTGGTCTCCTGCTTCTTCTACTCAGCAAGCATCCACGTTGCCTAGGATAGACTCCTAATTCTGTCATGGAAGGCTGTCCCTACTCTGACTGCAACCCACCTTTGCTCACCTGACTTTCCCTTACGTGGTCTATTTCTGGTCAAATTGTCCTACTCTTGGGCTCCACTCCTTTTGCTGCTTTCTCCTGGTCCCTCAGCACTTCTGCTCACATACTTTCTTGGAACAGTGTCCCAGCTTCATCAATGCCTGGGATCCCAGATTAGACCTGGCAGGGACCCTAGGGCTCATCTTGTCTAACCCCCTCTTTTCAAAGTGAGCACAATGAGTTCTAGACAGGTAAAAGGATTTCCCCAGAGCCCCACAGCTTAGTGCGGGGAAGCAGGATTTGATCCCAGGTCTTCAACACTCCAGCCCCAAATCCTCTCTTCTTTCAAGGTCACATCATAAGCTGTAGATAAATGCTAGCTATTCTCGTTCCTGGTAGCTGCTGTCTTTGCATCCTCAGCACTCATCACTGTATCTGGTATAGGAACAAATGGTTGTGGACTGTAAACTCTCTCCCGGAGGTGAAGGGTTGGACTAGATTACTTTTCAAGTCTCCTTGACCTCTAAATCTTTCCATTCTCAAATTTCTCCTGGTACTTTGGACTATGTTACACAGTCTCTCCTCTTTACCTCTTCCACATGCTGCCTTTTATCATAGCCAACTGCCGCTATATTTGATCTCCTTCCTCTCAGCCCTCCTTCCCAGACTCTAAGGTCCTGGAGAGCAGGGACAGTGTCTTGTCTTATCCATGTACGTCTAGACCTTAGCCCTGTCGTAACTGAACATGGCAAACATTTAATCAAAGTTTGCTAAATTGAGTTATATCTGTCTCCAACCTGGTTAGCAAAGGTTCTCCCTTCCCCCTCAACCTCCCTTTCATCTCTCAGCTCCTTCCCCCCTCAGGGCCATCCAGGTCTCACCTGTGTCCCTGTCTGGCCAGCTCTCAGCAGTCTGAACTGGCTCAGGGGAGTTCTCAATCCTCAAGGGCCGAGGGGCAGGGCTAGTCACTTTACTCTCCGGGAAGAAGGTGCTCCCAGCCAGGCGAATGGCAGGTGTGACCTTGGTCAAGGTGAGGGGAAGTAGAGTGTGTATGAGTGTGTGTGTGTGTGTGTGTGTGTGATGTGGGGGGGTATGTGTATGCATGTGTATCATGTTTGTGAGAGAGTGTGTGTGCATGTGAGTGAATGTATGTGATGTGTGTGAGTTAGTGAGTGTGTGTGATTGTGAAGAGGGAAAAGGAGGGCTCACATACCTCCCCCCCTCCAAATTCCCTCCACAATGGGCAGAACTGGTACCTACTCTGGCACGCTTCACACATGCTATTTTCAGGGCTCCACCCCACCCCAAGTGTTTGCTGAGAGCCCAGAACCTCTCTATAGTTTCGGTAGAAGCTTCGAGTGGCTGGAGTTGAGAGTGGGGGGCAGCAGCGAGATCATAGGATAGCCCACTTTATTTTAGGGTCCTTGCTAGTTTTGGGGGAGGACAGAGTGGCTGCTAGATGAAGGAGGGAGAGGGAGGAGTGGGGGACTTGGAGATGCTCCCCTTCCCCACTCCCACCTCCGACTGTCCTATAACCTATAGCTCTGAGCAAGTGGCTCCACAACCCCCTTCCTTTGATTCTGCCAGTCTCTTGTCCCCATCCCCATCTCATCACCGGATACTTTTTTCTGCCATACTATGAAGGCAGGCAAAGGAATAAGGCAGACACACAATCCCTCCAAGGTAGCTCACTCCCAGGGGGCATGTGGGGGCATTTCCTTTCCCCACCCCCCCCACACAGATGTGGGACTGAGACACCTTGGCCATCCAATGATCTTCCTCTCACCTGAAAGGGTCCAGGGAAATGAGATGCCATAGGAACAGGGAACCTGCCACCCCCCCCCCCCCCCGGAGAGCCCTCTCATGCTATGGGGGAATAAACTCACTGATTCGGGGGTGGGTGATGTAGTTTCGTGTGACCGCCTGGACATGCTCCCGAGTTGCAGTTGCTGCTTCAAAGGTGGCCAGGATGTCACTGGCTCTAGCCTCTACCTTGGTTGCCATCTCCTAGTGATCTCTCAGCAGTGGAGATGCATGAAGCCAGGGCAGTTAGCTCTTAAACTAAGAGTCTGGGCTGGAGCTGGAAAGGGCTGCCTCTGGCCTGCCTGGCTCAGCCCCTTCCTCCTCCTCTTTCCCACACTTGTTGATAGTAAATAGGAATGTTAGACTTTCAGAAGGCAATGGTTCCCTCTGCCCCAGAGGAAGCTCCTCTCTCCTGATGTCTACCTCCAGCTCCTATCTTACCCCTAAGGTCTATCTCTTTGGATAGGATCACAGGATTATAGACATACTTCTGGAAGGTTTCTTAGGGGTTATTGTGCCAAACCCTCTTTTTTTTTTTAATGATGAAACTGAAGCCCAGAAACGATAGGTGATTTTCCTAAAATCACACAAGTTCTTGAGAAATCCAGGACCTAAATCCAGAATAAAGTAGTTAGAGGAAGGGAAAAGGGGGATAGAGGAGGAAGGAGGACTGGGAGCTCCTTTAGGTAGGGAAGGATGAGTCCTGAGAATATGGGTGTGTCCCACTGATTAAGAAGGCTTGATGGGTCAGGACTGAGGTTATCTTCTTCTTTAGTTGTCTTAAGGTGCCATTTGTCTCTCTCCTAAATTTTTAAATCCCCCAGAAACTGGGATCTCCTCTACTGAATTGGGTCCTTCCTAAGATGTGAGTATTGGGGACTCAGCTCTAAAGGGTTCGGGCTTCTTTTTTCTCCTAACTTTCCTTGTACCTTACAAAGAATTATAGTTGTGTGTGGGAGTGACACTAGTGATGATGATGATGATGGAGATGAGAATTATGATAATTATGATTGTGATCAGGATGGGCTGTAGCCCTGGTGATAGTGATTTTGACATAGCTAATTGTTGGGCATGGTGAAATTTGGATAGTGAGGATATTGAAGACAAGAAGGGGATTGAGAGCGTTCCTGATATTATTATTATCAATAATAATAATAGAAATGAAAATACTAAAGATGAAAGTGACAAAAGCAATAGTGTAGGTAATGATAATGGTGGCGCTGTATTTACAGTGATTGTGGTGATGCTAAGGGTGATGATGATGGCATATTAACAGTGCTAATGTTGGAGGTATACTTATGGTAACATTTGAGAGAGATAATAACAGTGATGTGATGATAACGATGTATTTATAGTGATAACTGGGATGTTAATGATAATAATGGTGATGACTGTGATGTTGATCATACTTCTAAATGTTAGGGTGGATACTGGCCACATTATGGATGATAGAAATAGTAATGATAATGTCTATGGTGAAAATAAGAGTGTCGGGGTGGCTAGGTGGCTCAGTGGATAGAGAACCGGCCCTGGAGTCAGGAGGACCTGAGTTCAAGTCCAGCCTCAGACACTTAATAATTACCTAGCTGTGTGGCTTTGGGCAAATCACTTAACCCCACTGCCTTGCAAAAACCAAAAAGAAAAGAAGAGTGTCAATGAGAGATATATAATTATAGAGATGATGACAGTGATGCCTGTTGAGTGACAACGTGATATTTTGACCCTGAGGATTCCTGTGACTCCCCCTTTGCCTTACCTCTCTAGATAATTATTTTAACAGAGAAAGAGTAGTGATGAACCTATGAGGATTTTGTGATAATGGTGGAATTTCAGGCATAGTGACACCTGGATGGGGGAAATATGTTTCAGTAGGAGGAATATACCCTCAAATCATCTTGTAGAAGCCATCACATGCTCTGTAGGGAAGGTCAACTTTGACCTTTGCATGCTAAGAAGAGCCCTGACTAGACAGAAGCACATTCTAGCATATTTAGGACCAGCATTCTGACCCTATTTTCAACCATTAACCCTCTTACTCCTCCCAGGTCTCATGGCTCTCACTTCAGGTCCTGATAAAAGGGCCTAGAGAAGATGAAGAGAGTGAGGAAGGAAAGTCTGAGGATTGGAAGTCTGATGGAAAGAGCAAGGAAATTAAAAAAAAAATCTTTCATTCTTGTGCCTTTTCATTTATTTGTGTGAGAGACACACATTTGCATACTCACTGAAGTGAACACACACATACACACACACACACACACACACACACACACACACACAAACACACACACACTGCCCAGACATTTGGTGGATACTTTTTTTTTTCATCTGGTGGGGAGAGAGAGAAACTACTAACGGAGAGTGAGAAAGTCTTTCCCTTCTTTCTCCCTAACTGGGGCAATGGGAAGAAGGGGACAAATGGAAGTGTGATGGGGAAGGAGTGTCAGAATCAGGGAGGAGGTGGTTAAGTTGTGTTGGCCTTCTTGCTGCCAGGGCCATTGTTTTTCCTTTCCAGTCGACTGTAGGGTTCAAAGGCTGAAGTGCCCAATTCATATCCACTAGGCAAGTCCAGGAGTGAGGTTGTGGTGAAACATAAAGGAGGTGGTGGGGGTGGCAGTCGAGGAGAAGTTGAAGCTGAGGCCATTTGGGGCCCAATTAGGCCAAAGGGGGCTCCTGCCTTGGGTGGGCTCTCAGTTGGGCTGTTTCCAGTGAGGTTTGAAGAGGAGTTCCGGGGGAGCCCCAGGGTGGTGGCCCCATTGCTGGTGGTCAGGCCTGGTGGTGTGGCTGTCAGGGCCAGGAGGCTAGAGGCCCCAGGGACAGAGAGAAGACGTCCCTGCTCCAACAGTCGCAAGATGTTGGATGTGGCAAAAGCCTCAGAGGTGGAAGTTGATGAGTGCTTCTCTGAGTCCCGACTCTGGTCCTTCTTCTGCTTTGTGCGGCGATTCTGGAACCAGACTTTGACCTTGATAAAGTGGAAGTTAGAGTATAGGGGCAAATAGAAGTTAGGAGTCAGGAAATAGGCAGGAGACAAATGAGAAGGGGAGAGAATAGAAAAAAATGAAATTAGATATGAGAGTGAAGAGAAGATAGAGAAAAATGGGATGGTAAAAGGAAGAGATGTGGGCACAGAAATAATTGAAAGAAGGAGGAAGAAAGAATGAAGGATTGAGAAAGGAAGGAAAGGAGAAAAGAAACAAATTCTATTAAACAATGACCTTTTAGGACAGAGCATCAGGAGGTCTCCCTAACAGCATTCGTTTTTGTCAAGTTTTCTTCCTCCCTCCCTTCCCTCCCCTCACCCTAGAATCACAAATAATCTGATATAGGTTATACATGTTATTTTGTCATACATCTTTTGTTTTTTTTTAATTATTATTTTTCCAATTATAGTAAAGATAATTTTCAACATTCATTTTTGTAAAGTTTTCTCTGTCTCCCTAATTCTTGTCCCCCCTACATTTCCCTGCCAATTCATACATGCTTCCTATCCTTATTCTGAAAAATGTCTTCAACGGAGAATCCCAATGTTTAAGAGTAGATAGATATCAGAACTCCTGAACTACTTTGTATCTCTAATATCTGTGGGAACAAAGGTTCAAAGAGTCATAGAATCTAGAACTGAGAGAGACCTTAAAGGTCATCCAGGCCAACCCCACCATGTAATGATTGAAAAAAAAGGCCTGTAGAAGTGAAAGGATCTCTGGAATAGGAGTGTACTGGAATGTGTGATCTCTAAGGTTCCCTCCAGCTCTAAATCTGTGATCCTGTGGTCGATCCCAACCTATCCCTCTGTGGGCTTCCTTCTGAAACTGAGAAACAGTGGTTCTGGCCTTCTATTTCTGAAATGAAGACCCTCAGAAGACATCATGATTACTATAGACTCCCTCTGCTGGCCATTCTCAGTTGGGCTGTTCCCTGAGGAGTTCCTGGGGAACCCCTGGGTTCCTGGTATCAGACCTGGTGGTATGAATGTCAGGGTTAGAAGACTAGAGGTCCTTTGGACCAAGAAAAGACATTCCTACTCCAACGGGTGTTGAAGACTCTGTAGTTGTGGGTATAGAGCCTAGAGCTAGAGTTTTGGGATGAATTATAGATAAAGGAATCCAGAGCTGAGTTACATTCTGAAAACTCTACCCATTATCTTTATTGCGTCATCATCATCATCATGACTTCGCTATCATCTTCATCATCCTTATCACCACCTCCATCATCACTGCTCCTAATCATTAGCATTCAAAAAGCCTGGTCTTCTCTCATCTCCTTTCCTCCTTTACAGCATAGCCTAAGACATGAGAGGTACTCTGGACCACAGAATTGGAGAGGAAGGAAATGAAGTAGTCATTTCATATGATCCTTTTTTCATAGGGCTATATTTAGAGCCAGAAGACACCATGAAAGCCATCCAGTTCAAACCCCTAATTTTACTGAACAGAAAACTGAGTCTCAAAGAAGTAAAGTGACTTGCCCAGGATCATACAGGTCTTAATGGGCAAAGGCAGGATTTGAATCAAGGTCTTTTGATCTCAGATTTCTGCCTTTCTAGTCATCTAGATTAACTCATGTATAAACAAGGATCCCTTTTACATAATACCCAACCAGCCTTCACCCCTAAACCTCCAGTGAGGGAAAACACCCTATACTGCCTAAGGCACACCTTTCCAATATTTGGATAGTCATAACTGGTAAGATGCTTTTGTTTATATTTCAACCTTAGTTTAACATTATTGTTCAGTTGTTTCAGTTGAGTCTGATGCTTTGTGATCCCTTTGGGGTTTTCTTGACAGAGATATTGGAATGATTTGTCATTTCCTTGTACAGATCATTTTACAGATGAGGAAACTAAGTCAATGAAGTGACATGCCCAGGGTGTCTGAGGTTAGATTTGAACTCAGGAAGATTCAGTTTTCCTGACTCTATATGTAATGGTGCTGCTTAACTGACCCAAGACTTTGGAACTATCTATTAAATGTCACCTTGTTAGGGTCAACAGACAGACCTGCTGGGTACAAGGTGCATACCAAGACAAAACAAAATAGTTCCTCCTTTTTGGGAACCAGGTTGTACTTTGAGAACATAGCATGTAAAGTAATAATTCTTTAAGGTTTGCAAAACAAGTGTTTGACAAACATTGTCTCATTGGAGCTTTACAACAACTATGGGAGGTGGGTGCTGTTATTCCCATTTTTTAGATGAAGAAACCAAGAGAGATAGAGAGGTTGAATGGCTCACCAGAGGTCAACACAGCTAGTAAATATATGTTGCCCCGTTTGACCTGAGGTCTTTGTAACTTCAGGTGTCACTGTTCATTGTGTCACCTAGTTGCCTCTTAACAAAATATACACAAAATAATCCATAGTAATTTCAGAAGAGAAATTGTGTTGGCTATTAGGGTTATGAGAATGGTAACTGGAAAGACCCTCCCTAGGAGGAAATTACCTGAACTATGTCTTCAGAAGGAAGCTAGGAGATAAGAAAGGAGTACATTCCTGAAGTGAGGGATCATCAGTGCAAAGGTCTGAAGGTATAGGAAAAATTAACAGATTATTTTGACTACCACAGAGGGTGATTGGAGAGAAAGAATATGGAAGGCGTGTGAAAGTCACACAGGCAAGGTTAAAGATTTTGCATTTCAGCCTAAAGTCAATAGGAAGCTTTTGAAGATTTTCAAAAAGAGAAATTCAAATGAGAACATCTTCCTTAAACCTATCAGACTGGAGGACCTGGCGAAAAAGCATGCTCATTGTTGGAGGGACTGTCAGAAGACAGGCACTGTTTCAGAGCTTAAAATGGTGGCCCTCTTGTGGTCGATCCCAGCCTTATTTCTCCATCTCTTTCCTAAAAGTACTGAAGACCTAGAGATACATTGAGGATGAAGCTGGAAATGGTCTAGCCATTTTGAAAAACCACCAACAAAACTAAACTGTGCATACTCTGATCCAGGGATACCAAGACTAGTTGCTCCCCCAGGGTAAAGAACTGTTCAAAGAGACCCCCGATATTTTAAACAGTCCTTTTTATTGTAACAAGGAAGCAAAAGCAAAGAGGATATCTATCGAGTGGAAAATACCTGAAGAAATTTTGAAATCTAAATGTAATGGGATATTTTTGCTCTTGGCCGTTGTTTCAGCTGTGTGACACTGTGATACAATTTGGGGTTTTCTTGGAAAAACAACTGGAGTGGTTTGCCTTTCCTTGTCCAGTTTATTTTATAGATGAAAAAACTGAGGCAAAAAGGGTTAAGTGACTTGCCCAGGGTCATATAACTAGCAAGTATCTGAGACCAGATTTGAACTCAGTTCTTCCTGACTTCAGACTGGGCACTCTATTCACTGTGCTTTCTAGCAGTCCCAAAGGAATATCACTTGCACTATTTTTTTAAATGACAATAGAGATGACTTCAGAGAAACCTGGGAAGACTAGTCAACTGATACACAGTGAAATGAACAGAACCAGGCTATTTTCATCATCACTCCCATTTTACAGCTGAAGAAACTCACATTTAAAAGATTGTGACTCAGGGTCACTAGAAAAGTATCTAAACTGGATTTGAACTCAGGGCTTCCCAACTCCAAATCCAGTTTGCTTACAGGGTCTGTTGTGAGGGAAACATTTTGTGTCCTTTAAAAGTGAGTTCCTATTCATAAATCTTAAATGATGCATAAATGTGAGTTCTGATGGTGAGGATGATGATGCAAGATCTCCAGTTCCATTGAGCCCTTCTACAGGAATTAATTTGTATGGTAGCTAGAGGCATGGTGGCAAAAAAAAAAATACCCTTCACCTTAGCTTCATTTAGCTCTTTATCAGTTTTGCTAAGTGGAGTCCATGGATGACTTAAAGGAGACCCAGAATACAGATCCACAGATATGAAAGCAATGAAAAGAATTTTAGATTATAACTGGGATAAGAGTTTAGACTGAGGGGGCCTGAATAGTAATAGGTGAAAAGAATATTATTTTTAGTACTGGAAGGGACTTCAGAGATATCAGAGTAACTTGCACCTTTTACCTAGGAGGCAACTGAGACTCACAAAGATTAAGTGACTTGCCTAAGGTGATGCAGATGACTTCAAATTCACTGTTTTTTCCCATTGAACTCATTACCTCTTAAGTTCAAAGGATAGTTCCAATCACCCCTCCTCTCCCCCTCCAACCCCTAAAAAAACTCCAAGGGTTTTTCCAACTAGCTAGCTGACTGCAATTAGCTGGCTGGCATCTATACTTCAAAGAACTGAAAGATTCTCCTCCATTAAGGAGTTAGTAGTTCCCTCTCCCATATAAGAAGTGCCATAATAACTAAATAGGAAACAGCAGTCAAAGAACAGTGTAGACGCCAAGAAGCAACTAGAGATGCCCAGGTGAAAGTAGGAGCAAGGACATCAGTGAGGACACCTCCTGACCTACAATCCTGTGGTTCAGTAGTTGCTCTAGCCACACAAATTTCCTAAGTATGTACCCACCCCTTCATACACACTCCTTGACCACATTTGTCCTCTCCATGTATTCCCTAACACCCCACACAAATTCCCAGTGCATGTGCCACGAAGGGGCTACAATGGCTAGAGCCCCTGCTCTGGAATCCGGAGGGGAGGGTCTGAGTTAGACTCTAATGTCAGACACAGACTAGCTGTGTGACTTTGCACAAGTCACTTAACTTCAGTCTGCCTCAGTTTCTTCAAATATAAAATGGAAATCCCAATAGCTCCTGACTAATAGGGTTGTTAGTCTCAAATGGGACAGTATCTGAAAAGCCCTTAGCATAGTGCCTGATAGGTCCATAGGGGCTTAAGAAATACCTCTTCCCTTTTTCCTTTTCCATGTTCTCTAACTGTATGTGTTCCTTGATGGGGTCGCCTTCCCAACTGGCTGCATGGTAACAGATTTGGACAGTAAGATTCATGTTCCTGAGTTCAAATGTGACCTTAGCTGTGTGACCCTGGGAAAGTCACTTAACCTGTTTGCCTCAGTTTCTTCAACTATAAAATGAGCTAGAGAAGGAAATGGTGAATCACTGCAGGATCTCTGTCCAAAAAACTCCAAGTAGGCTCACAAAGAGTCAGACATGGCTGAGATGACTGAATAGTAACAAAAAGATGGTCTGTAGCTTTATTGGGAAGGTGGAAAGGGACATTGTGAGCAGAAGAAAAGACCCTGTTTCAAATCTGTAGAAAAAGGTTTGTGCTAAGAAGAGATGCCAGAGCTGGATGATGATGAAGTTTGTCCTTCATTCTCAAAGATGAGTATGACATAAGGGGGTGATGTCCTGACAAGCAATGAATTCGATTTGAGTGAGGGGGGGGAGCCTGTGCAAGGTCACCAGCCTCACTTTCTCCATCACATCATCCTGATCCTTATCTGGCCACTGGACCCAGATGGCTCCAGAGGAGAAAGTGAGAGCATAGACTCCTGGCCTCTCTCATTCTTCTTTCTGCTCTAATAAGCAAAGACCTGGGTTTGAAGTGAGAGAGATGGTGGTGAATTCAATTCAACATATTAATATTATTTTATTAAAAATCAATCAATGCTTACATTGAATCAGGCACCTTGCTAAGCTCACATTATTAATAATTTGTAATAATAATACCATGACTGTGATGACAGACTAACACATCAGTGAAAATTAATCTAGGATCTCCTCTGTGCTCAATTGGATGCTGTGTGGTGGGTGGAGATAGGAGAAGACATGCTGGTCTTTTCAAGACACATAGACATGTGTAACAGAGGACAAAGTAAGACAGTATAGAATAATGGTGGTGGTGAGGATGATAGTTATAATTTAAATAGTACTTTCAGGTTTGGAAAATGCTTTATGTATAGATAGTTGGTGTAGCTGATAGAGCTGTAGACAGAGCACTGGTCTTGGAATTAGGAGGATGAGAGTGCCAATCCATCCTCTAACACTTACTAGCTGTGTGAACCTGGGCAAGTGACCTAACCCCAATTGCCCTGCATCTAGGGCCATCTCCAGTTGTCCTGAAACATATCTGATCATTGGACCCAGATGTCTCTGGAGGAGAAAGTGAGGCTGGGGACTTAGCACAGGCCTCCCTCACACAAATCCAATTCATATGTTTGTCAGGGTATCGCCTCAAAGGATCACCTCCCTGATGTTGTGGTCTGCTTTGAAAACGAAGGACAAACATTATTATTGTTATTATTATTATTATGATTATGTGTTTTTAATTTGATCTTCACAGTAATGTTGGGAAGTAGATGTCATCATTATCCTCATTTTAGAGTTGAAGAAATTGAGACCAAGAGAAGTTAACTTCTGACTAATGTTTGAGACAGGATTTGAACTCAATTCTTCCTGACTTCAAGTCCAGGAATATGTGAAGTTTTCTTCAAGAATTCAAGGAAAGGCTGAGATCTGTATGGGCTACATGATCAAAGAAAGTTCCCTGGAGGAGGAAACCATTTCATCTACCTTGGGTGGTTGGAGAAGGACTGAGAAAGGTCATTGAACTTATTGATTCAAACCTTGTGAGTGGTCACTTTAGGGCTGAATGGCACCAGGACTCAGGAACCTGGGATCTGCCACTGATTCTCCGATGTGACATGAGGTAGATAATTTGCCTTCTCTTGACCTCATTTTCTCCTTTCTAAAACGCATGATCTCTGAGGATCCCTTGCAGTTTGGAGAATCAGTGATGTCTGCCTCCTTCTAGAAGTCAGTTAAAGCAATGTCATGCTGACAGAATAAAGAAAAGGGAAGTTCTGAGAAGGATGAGTCCTAAAGTTGCCCATCTATACCAACTATCACCAAGGTTATGAGTTTGTGGACCTTTGCCCTCCCAACTCTGGCATCCTTTAGCATCTATAGTTTGTTGTCGGCTTCTTAACTGCTAAGTGCTGGGCCAGCCAGCCAAAGAACAGTGGAAACTCATGAGCCCAGGTGCATCTGTCTGGATTATTTTAGGCTCCATGTGAGCAATCAGGGAAAACAAACTGTCACTTCTCAAGCCTGATCAGTGACAGCTCTTCTGAAAGAGGAAAACAGCTTTCCAATTAGTCTGAATCACCCTCTTACTATCTCTTCCTCTCCCCTCCCTATTTGTGCCTTCTCTTTGCTTCTCTTCTTCCCCTTTCTGATTTCATCCTCTCCTCTATCCCTTTCTGCTCTCTTTCTTCCCTATCTCTTTCTCTTTATTCTCCTACATTATCTATAGTATATTGACTTCTTGTCATTTCTCCCCTGGAGAAGGCAATGTAATATAATGAAAATTGCATTGAATTAAGAGCCAGATGGAGTTTGAATCCACTCCCCCTTTAAAGAACTCTTAGTACCTTTGAAATCTGAAACACTTCATTTTTGAGTAAAAGCTCTGAACACCCAACCCTAGTTGTGGCTCTGAGTTCTAAGGTCCTCTTCCCACAGAGGGGCTCTTTGAGGATACAGAATGAAATTTCATCACTCAGGAAAACCATACCAGGAATGTTGTATTTAGCTCTGGGGGGCTTTTTTGGACAATAGCGTGGTTTAGCTGGAGGATATACTAAAGAGAGGAACAAGAAAAATGTAAGGATTGGTGTCTGTACCATAGAGTACTGGATGAAGGAATTGTGGAAGTCATATGGAAATGGGATTTGGCTTATTCTGCTCGATTCCAGAGGTCAGATCAAGGAGCAATGGGTAAGAGTTATGGAGAAGCAGATTTAGGTTCACTGTAAGGAAAACTTCCTAATAATCCAAGTTGCCCAAAAGTCTAATGGTCTGCCTCTGAGGTAAGTGGGTTCCCTGCTATTGGATGTTTCAAACAAAGTAAGGATGACCACTTATTGTGTTATCCACAGCTCTTTTATTTAGGCCTCTGGGACTTTCTCATCAGACTAGGGGCCTTCCAAAAGAATCAAGCACATTATATCTTCAGAATATTGGGCAAAAGGATCTAGAGAGAATGGAGAAAAAGAATACTCCTTTGGGCAGAAGAAGAATATTCCTTACCTGGGTCTCTGAGAGGTTCAGTTGTCGGGCCAACTCAGTCCTTTCTCTTCCCACAACATACTGACACCTCTGGAATTCCATCTCCAAACGGTACAGCTGCTCGGCTGTGAAGGATGTCCTGGTCCTCTTTGGTCGATCCAGGTCTAGGCCCTTGGGGAGGACAATTTCCCGAATGGTCCCCTTGGCATCTGCAGGAAGCAGGAAGAAGGGCAGGCTAATTAGTTGACAAGCATGTTTGGAGACCATCTGATTTCATGCATAGGTTAAGTTAGGAGGTCTAGGACCAGGATGAAAGGGAATTTGACATAGGAGTCCAAACGATAAACATAAGACAGAAGCTCTCAGGACAGCACATGGGAAGAATCCCCAACATACCTATCAATTGGGCCAAACATCCAGAAGAAGAGTTCCCCAGGAGTGTAGTAACAGAGGATGAATGACCATTTCATGAAAGATGCTTCTTGCTTCTTGTGTGATCTTGAGAAAGCTATTTGGATTCTGTATTAGCTTTCTAAACTGAAAATATTGGACTAAATGATCTCAAGGGGTGTCTTATGAGCTTAGGTTGCTAAAGAACAATCCTGGCTGAGCAGGAGGGTCGACTCAATTCAGAGATAGAAGCAAGAATTTGGGCTCTTGACTAAGTATCACAAACTATCCCCAGGTGAGGTGGGGGCGGGCGGGCAGCCAGTTTGGGGCTTCTGTAAAGTAGGGGCTAAGTGCTGTTTCCATGACAGGAAAATGTCTTCTCAATTTCATACTCTTTAAAGTTGACACCTTGGGACAAAGTTCTCTTCACTCCACCCTAGTTTTTACTCTCTTTTTTTAGGTAAGCTTTATTTCCTTTCTGAGTGTTAATTTCTATATGATAATTATGATTCTATATGATGATTCTATATGATAATTCTATCTTAATAATATTATTAGGGAATGAGTTTAGTGATAGAACTGAGAAGCTACCTACCCCATTCCAACCCAAAGGGGCAGGTTTATACATGGATTGCCAGGCAAATATTCCCTAGCACTTTGTAATGGGATCTTTTTCTCCTTTCTCAATTTCTACACTTTGTGAGCTTGGACCAGAAGACAGAAGGGATGAGTCCATGCCTTGATTTTGCTAAATAGCAGCAGGAACAAGACAAAAGTAAGAAAGACCCCCAAAACCTTCTTTAGCAGGAAATATGGTACAGAGGCAAGAAAAATGGATTTTAGAGCTTGGAGACCTGGGTTCAAATCCTGATCTAACAAAACTACCTAGATGATTTTAGCAAGTCACTTACCATCTTAGCTCAGTTTTCTCATCTGTAAAATAATGAAGTTGGATAGTCCTCCAAACTCCCTTTCTCTTTTAAATCTATTCTCTACTTTTCATAGAGTTTCTTGGCTGGAAAACAGTATATCTGTATTTCAGCTAGATGGTTAACAGTAATAATCTCAGAAAGTATTTCAATGATCTAAAGCACTTTCCAGCTGACACTGTGGGAAGTTATATAAAGTACCATTAAAGTTCCTTCTTTTACAGCATCTTTTGATCATGTATTGTCTCCATGTTACAGATGAAGAAAAAAAAGAGACTTAAAGAAGTTACTTCCCAAAGGTCAAATTTCTTAGAAGAGATAAAGGTGGAACCCAAACCCAGGCATTCTACCTTCAAGAACAATCCTCTTTCCAATATGGCAGCCAGAGTCTCTCTTTCAAGGTCCTTTGGACAAAATGGACTTGAGTAGGATTGATAGTCCAGATTAAGTGTATTCATAGTAGATTAACTGAATACTCCAATTCAGTTTCAGCTCAATTCATCATATCATAGATCCCAAACTGGAAGGAATTTGAGAGATCCTTTAGTCCAATAACCTCATTTTGCAGATGAAGAAACTGGTAACCAGTGATGGTAAGTGAACTTGTCTAGGGTAACATGTACTAAGTCTCATAGCTACGATCTGAATCCAGTTTTTCTGATGCTCTTCACAGTGTCACAAGCCTTTCAATCCAATTAGATTCAATACATATTGTGAGCTCTCAACCCTATACAACATCACTAGCCTTTGGTAATTCAGAGTTGAAAAATAATATACTTTCTCCCTTCAAGAGAATTATGGGCTATGAGGGAGGAGATGGCATATGAGCTACCCTGTGCTTACAGAGTGTAATTGCAGAATCATTTGCCAACCAGTAAGTAGAAGGAAGGAGAATAAGGAGAATGGTATCGTAGTGAGGGGGGACATTCTCAAGATACATGTCCCAGACTATTCTCAGTCTAATCCTTTAATATGTTTACTAATTACTTGAATGACAACATTGAAAGAATGTTAATTGAATTTTCAGATTACCAAAAACCAGGAAAAATAACTAATGCATTCGATGACCAAATTCAAATTTAAAAAGATTCTTTAAAGTACCAGAGCTGGAAAAACCTTGGAAAATCATTTCATTGGAAAATTCTTCTATAGAATGATGATGAGGACGCATAGAACATACCTCATGACAGAGAGAGAAACAGAGTCAAGATACAGAATGAACATTTTCTAGACATAACTGAATGTTTTGCTTGACTACGTATGTACTACGGAGGATTCTGATTTTCTTTGGATGTGGGGAGGGAGAAAGGTGGGAGGGAAAGAAAATTGCTAGTTAAAAATTTAAATTAAAAACTGAATTAAATTTATATAATTTATAAATAAATTAAATTAAAACAAAAATCTCCTATACAAAAATATTTGTGGCAGCTTTAGTGATAATGGACTGGATACAAAATGGATGCCCAGGGAATGGGGAATGATTGAGCAAATTGTAGCACATGAATATGATAGAAAATGATTGTATCACAAAAATATGAGACATTTAGAGAAAGATGGGAAGAAATGTAGACAAAACAGGGCAAAATAAGAAAAATTAGAGGAACAATTTAGAAAACAATCATATTAATGTAAAGGAAAAACAGTATCAAAAGGCACTGGAAATCTAGACAACAATTTGAGATGACCAGTGAAGAGGCTCCTTCTTTCATCAGAAGTGCAAAAGGCGTGCAATGAAGCATGAGTATGACGTGTGCGTCGATAGTATTTTGTTCCACTATTGTCTCTTGCTTAATTTGTCTCTACTGGAGTGATGGTTTAGGAAGTCACTGGGGGAATAAGGAGCAGGGACACTGCGTTTAGTGTTTTCCAAAGATTATCTTATTTGATCTTGACAGCAACCAATCATGCAATAAATATTTAAGTGTCTATTTATGTGCCAGACACTGTCTTGTGCCTTGTGAGCTAGAGGCTATTATGATCCTCATTTTACAATTTTGGAAACTTGAGACAAAAGAGACAAAAGACAGCAAGTAAGAGTCTCAGGGTGGATTTGAACCCAGATCTTCCTGACTCCAGGCTCAGTACTCTTTTCACTTTGAAACCTTGGGAAGGGACAGTCATATTAAAACAAAAACATTAACACCCTTAAAAATAAATCTAATCCACTTCCCTCTCTTTGAAGGAGGAGGAACTGAGGAAGCAAAGGTTATTGGTCAAGGCGACCTCCTTCTATCTCTAAATTTGTGAGAGTTTGATCATAGCTAGCGACATTGACAGGGCTAGAGCATGGATCCACTGAGTTCTACATTGGGTCTCTCCCCCCCTCAACCCTCTCCCCACGTCATAGCTTCTTGATGACTCTGATTCCAAGATTGTGTCCATTATGCCCCACAATTCTCCTATAGAGACCTAGAGGTCTCTAGGTCTAAGTCTCTTATTTCACAATTATGGAAACTGAGGTCTGAAGGGGTTTGGTGACACAGTAGTGCGATGTGCAAACTCGGGCCCTTTGAATTCTCCTTTCCTCGGAGATTAACTGCCATGTACAGCGTCCATATCTCTCACGAACTTAGTTGTTTGCACAATTTCTCCCCCAACAGAAAATGAGCTCCCTGAGAGCAAGGACCGTCTTTTTCTTCTTTTCTTCTTTTGTTCTTTGTTTCCCCATCTTAGTAAGTGTTTATTAAATGTTTGAAGACTGACATTTCCTAGGACATCTCAGACTGGGATCGAGTTTTATTGCAAAGAAGTGCAAGTCGATTTTTCCCCCCAGGAGGGGGTTGGAGCGTCCCTCTCCCCAACTTTTGAATTTGTTGGCAGAAAAGGGTTCGAGAGCCCTCCCGCCTTCCCGGTTAGGGCTAGCTCTGCTTCTTTGAGGTAATGAGACTCCGGAAAGCGCAGACTTGGCCATTCTCCACTCACATCCTTTTCTCCCTAGTGGTGATTTGCTGGGCGGTGTAGACCTCATTCGGTCTACACTTAAATCTACAGCCGCCGAAAAGTCAGGGCGTCCTTTCCCTCCACGAAATCGACAGTTTGCCCTCCATCTATGGGGGGAGAGAGGGCAAGGAGAAAGGGTAACTGGAAGTGGGGTAAGGCCAAGGGAGAGCCCTCGTCGGACCCTACGGAGTTGGGGGAGCACTGTGCTGGCAAACGGGGAGAGGGGAAGGTGACGGATTCTCTGACCCTTCGGGGAACTCTTAATTGGGGGAGCAGAGGAGAAGGGAGATTCGATGGCAGAGCCCGGCCCGGAGTCCTGAAAGCCGTTGAGAATATGGGGGTTTTTGGTTTCTTGATTCTCTCCTAATCTCCTCTTGGAACTCTTTTTCCTGGAAGGAGAAAGGAGCCCCGGAGTCCCGCATAACCTCGGACCCGACTGGGTAGCCTCCCCACGCCCCTCCGAGTGGGCACTCCAGGCCCTTGCTTTGCAGTCCAAGAAAAAGAGTAAAGATCCACGAGGACACCCGAGAAAAGCCCTAAAGTTCCGGGGAAGAAACTGTCTGACCAGGGCGAGAGGATCTTCTCCCTCACTAACTTAGCGGTGCCCACCAGGTAGCCCCAAGAACGCAGAAATGGATCCCCGAATCTCCGGCCAAGCATCTGTAGTTGGCCTTGCTCTGTACGCCTCTCGGTCGGGACCTGTGCCTCACTGGGGGGAGAGAGGGCCAGGGGGAAAACTGCCTCGGCGGGTGCAGAGCAGCACCTGGTCTGCAGGAACGGAGACTGCTTGTGACTTGTCCAGGGCCACACAGCCGGTCAGAAGTCCAACATGAACCCAAGTCATCCCAAGCCCAAGGCAGCTCGGAAACAAGCTGCCTCGAATTGGAGTCTTTCTCTCTAGCCCTAGAAATCAGGACTGCTTCATTGAGAGTCCATTTCTATACTTGCCTGCCTGCCTGCCTGCCTAGCCATCTGTCTGTCTAGTTCTTTCATCTATCACCTACCACCTCCTACCACCTCCTCTATCATCTATCTATATCTATCCATAGCATCTCTCTATCTACCTCTATCGTCTACCACCTCCTCTAGCTTTATCTATCATTTATCACTTCCTCTATCTCTATCTCTTTCTTTCTTTCTTTCTTTCTTTCTTTCTTTCTTTCTTTCTTTCTTTCTTTCTTTCTTTCTATATATCTATCGAATTTATCTACCTAATTATCTATCTATCCATCTCTCTATCTACACACATATATAGTTAACTTTTTTCTTATACAAAGGAATATTTATTAAGAAAATAGAATAAGTACAAAAGTTCAAACGTTTCTCATAGAAAACTGAGGGGAGACTCTTTCCTTATACTACTTTGGTCCTAAGATAGAGTGGTCTTTAAATCGAAGTAGTTTCCATTTGCCCTACCAATTCTATTTCTGACTGTGGAATAGCCAGGAGATTTCTACTTTCTTGTATGATGTGGCATCTTGGCTGCAGGATCAGTACACAAAAAATGAAAAGTTAACTTTTAAAATAGAATTGATTTTTTTAGAGAATTCTCTAAGAGGTTCATAGGCTTCATCTGGGACTAATACAGAAGGTCTCTGCATCCAACTGTCTCTCTTATTCTCTCTCTCTCCCAAAATCTCTCTCCCCCCCTTCCTTCTGTCCCTCTCCCTCTGTCTGTCACACACACACACACACACACACACATATACACGGATGGGAAGAAGTGCTTAGATTTCCAAGTCTGATGCTTTTTTGGTTTTGTTTGCCTGTGAAATATTATGCCATCTATAGGAGCTATTTGGATCTCTATTCAGATTGCTATCCATATTCAAATATGTCTATTTTTATACCAAATCAAGAATTAAGGTTCTAACTTTGGAGTTCAGTGCCCCTTCTGAATCCCAACTCCTGTTTTGTATTTCACTCAGATGACTTGCTTTTTTTCAAAGAGGAAGACTGGATGCTGATACACTTTGGTTATATCCTCTTTCTCTGATAGTTGATATATTCTATTTTTTCCAATACATTGGTAAAAAAAACTATAAAATAATAATAATATTAATATTAATAATGATAATAATGTGACTGAGAGTAATGAAACCACTAGGAGGCCTAGATTCAGATTCCAGTCCTGCCTCTGACACACACTAATTGAAACCTGGTTGAGAGTCTCAGTGTCCTCAGGCAACCCTATGAAACCTTTAGATAAGAACAGTGACCAGCTTGCATCTTTGGAGTGAGTTTCTACACCAAGAGATCCCCACATGTTCAAAATCATATGTTCACATTCCCCTTTACTTCTAACAAAAAGGTGGGGAAGAAGGGAAGGGGTTTTGCTATGATTAAGGCACTGTTCTTAGTCCTATGGCTGTAGTGTTTATATATATATATTGTTTATGTTTATAATAATATTAATAATACAATTAAATATATTATATGAAACTACATCAAATATAGCATTGTATTATACATTATATATGCATACATATACATATGTTTTATATATTATTATATTCGTATATACATACATATGTGGGTATGTGTGTCTATATCTATATATCTCAGAATCCTTTCTGTTAAGAAGATTGCAGTCTCACTGGCAGAAGTTGGGTCTGTCTGATTTATGCAAAAAAAAAACTAAAAAAGGAAACAATTTCTTGTATAGCTAGGAAAGGCAGTTTGGGGAGGAGAAAGAGATTTGACCTCAGGTTTGGAAGACCTGGCTTAAGGTCCTGCCTCTGACACTGACTGGGTGACCCTTGTCAAGGCACTTAACTTTTTAAGTTTCAGTTCTTTTAACCTTTAAGTTTCGGAAAAAGTACCCACATGCTTTGATAAGGGAAATTTCCTCAGCTGAAAGATCCTCAGATTAATGATGTCACACTCCTTCAGTGAGTCAGTGTTGAATCTTCTCTCCCAGGTCCCCAAACCTGTGGACACAGCTCTCTCTTTTGTTCGATCCCCATGTTACTCTTTCCTTTACTCCTGTTTCTTGAGAACTGGAACTGTCTCAGGGCTTCTTAGTCTCCTGAAGAAGATTCCAGAGAAGGGCCAATTGTTGTAGGTCCTCTTTTTTTTTTTTTAGGTTTTTACAAGGCAATGGGGTTAAGTGACTTGCCCAAGGTCACATAGCTAAGTAATTATTAAATGTCTGAGGTCAGATTTGAACTCAGGTCCTACTGACTCCAGGGTTGGTTCTCTATCCACTTCACCACCTAGCTGTCCCTGCAGGGCCTCTTTCAAAGCTTTCAATACAGAATCTGGTCACTGGTGTGTCTGAGTATCCCTAGGAGGACCCCTATACTGATAAGGCTCACAGATTATCTGGAGGCAGAAATATATTTATAAAGTGATATCAATAGATGTTATACAAAGCAACTACATACAAAGTGGATAGGCTACATACAAAGTGGCCTCAGAGTTAGGAAGACCTGAATTCAAATATATAGCCTTAGCCATTTACTAGCCATTGGACCCTGGCAAATCTCTTCACCTTTGTTCACATCACTTTTCTCATCTGTAAAATGGGGTTATTAGCAATACCCATTCTTGGTGTTGTTTTGAGGATAAAGTGATGTAATATTTGTAAAGTGCACTAGTTATGAAAATACTGGCTATTATCATTGTAACCAGGTAGTTATAGTCGTTTCCATATTCACAGATCTGAATTCATCATTTTCTATTTCTATTTGCTAATATCAATTAACCAGCAAACATTTATTAAGCTTCTGCTTCCTCCTAGAGAAAACAAAGATTAAAAAAAAAGCATCCCTAACCTAAAGGCACATCCTTGTCATACTGTTATGAATTGTCAACACATTTAAATAAGAGTTCAGAAGATTTGGACAGTCCTCCAGATATATGCTGAACCTATTGGCACTAAATACTATTGCATCTACATTTTAAAAATGAAAAGTTAATTAAATCTGAAATATAAACAAAGGAATTTGGGGGTGGACTGTAGCCACTGGAAGGGGGAGACCTAGTGTAGATGGTGGCGTGGCACTTGAGCTGAGAGACTGAGGTGAAGAATGAATGCCTTTCAGACAAAGGCAACAGCCTATCCAAAGACAGGAAGACAAGAGATGGGCTGAAAGCAGTTGTGACCCGCTTTGAGTGAGGAGATTTCGTGTATTGACTCTAAAGGGGATAGGAATGAGTAGGATCTAGCTTGGGTCCACCATGGATCCACCTCCAAGTCTGAGAAAGGCACAGACAATAGTCGAACAAGAAAAGGATGCCTTCTGCCTAATTAAGGGCATTAGCCACTTGGATAAAAGCTCCAACTACATATAAACTCCTTGAAAGGAGGGTCAAGTTTGGCCATACAGTAAGGGCATAATGCTTGTTGATTGGCTCATCAATTATTGCATATTTTTGACTCTTCAAGAACTCTCCCAGTTTTTGTCCTCACAGGTCTTCCTGCCCCTGGCACAATCTGAAGAGGAGTCCAGCATACGTCTACCTTCCATGTCTGGCATGACCCACTTCTGGCAAAAATAAAAAATCCTCCAGCTTGCATTCAGCCTGGGAAGAGCCTCGCTACCTTGAGTTTGGTGACCCTGAGACATTAGATGCACAGCCCATCATTCCCTCCCCTCTGAAGCCATTTTAGCTTTCCTGTCACAGATTGGGTCACAACCCAGGCTTACCTCCCCTGTGGCACAATCAGCAAGAGGAAGAGGTCTGGTGGGAAGAAGGAATTATGGCTCGGCAGATAGAGAGTTGGCCTCAGAATCAGTAAGAGAGTTATTATTCTGTTGTTTCTATCTCTTCAGGACTGTTTGGAGTTTTCTTGGCAAAGATAGTGGCATGGTTTGCCATTTCCTTTTCCAGCTCATTTTATAGATGAGGAAACTGAGGCAAACAGAGTTAAGTGACTTGTCCAGGGTCACACAGCTAGAGAGTATCTGAGGCCAGATTCAAATTCAGGTCTTCCCCACTCCAGGCCCTATGCTCTATTTGCTTCACCCAGGAAAAAGAGACTTAGTAGTGTGGATATGGGTTGCCAAGCATTTAACCTACTGCCTCAGTTGGTGACATCTTCCATCAGGGTATAGTAAATGTTCATGTCTTTAACTTCACTATTATCATAAATCTAGAGCCGGAGGGGCCTTCTAGTTCAGCAACTTTGACTTTACAAATGAAGAAACTGAGGCCCAGGGAAATGAGGTCACTGGCCCTAGGGGGCACAGATTGTGTATTTGCTA